>NC_041384.1:43077247-43093779 GCF_002162155.2 Triticum dicoccoides | reverse complement strand
AGGCGAGCACTGGGCTGCAGCTAAGCCCCCGAGTGGGAGGTTTGCTCTTCACTCGGTAGGATTTTAAACACTTAGGCAAGCACTGGGCCGCAGCTAAGCCCCCGAGTGGGAGGTTTGCTCTCCACTCGGTAGGATTTTTTCAAACTTAGGCGAGTGCCGGACGGCAGCTAAGTCTCTAGGCGAGAGAACTTAGGCGAGTGCTGGACTGCAGCTAAGCCCCCGAGTGGGAGGTTTGCTCTCCACTCGGTAGGATTTTTTCAAACTTAGGCGAGTGCCGGACTGCAGCTAAGTCTCTAGGCGAGAGAACTTAGGCGAGTGCTGGACTGCAGCTAAGCCTCCGAGTGGGAGGTTTGCTCTCCACTCGGTAGGATTTTTTCAAACTTAGGCGAAATGGATTCGCAGCTAAGTCACCCACTGGGGGATTCCGTATGTAAACAAAAGTGACGACAATTAATGGAACACTCTTGCCTTTGATAAAAACGAACTGCAGGAATTTTTCTTATTACATCTCGTCCAAGGGAGAGCTCAAGTGTAAAAGGGGCGGAGTAGTTCCGCATTCCAAGCTCGAGGCTCGTCGACCTGGCGATCAACATTGTAGAGGTGATACGCTCCATTGTGGAGGACTCTGGTGATGATGAAGGGGCCTTCCCAAGTAGGAGCAAGCTTGTGTGGTTTCTGTTGATCCACTCGGAGGACCAAATCTCCTTGGAAGGCTCGACTCTTCACATTTCGGGCGTGGAATCGATGCAAGTCTTGCCGATAAATGGTCGATCTGATCATGGCCATCTCCCTCTCTTCTTCTAGGAGGTCGACTGCGTCTTGCCGGGCCTGTTCTGCTTCATCTTCGGTGTAAAGCTCGACTCGGGGCGCGTTGTGAAGAAGATCGCTTGGCAGAACCGCTTCGG
The DNA here is from genome assembly GCF_002162155.2 of Triticum dicoccoides. Classification (NCBI taxonomy): domain Eukaryota; kingdom Viridiplantae; phylum Streptophyta; class Magnoliopsida; order Poales; family Poaceae; genus Triticum; species Triticum dicoccoides. The sequence goes on along the minus strand of NC_041384.1, from coordinate 43,092,874 downwards.
CTCCATAGACCAGAAAGAATGGAGTTCTTCCAGTCGACCGGTTAGGGGTGGTCCTCAATCCCCACAGAACTGACGGAAGCTCGTTGACCCAAGCACCTGCCGCGTGCTTGAGATCACGCATCAGCCGAGGCTTCAGTCCTTTGAGAATCAAACCATTTGCTCTTTCAGCTTGTCCATTCAACTGAGGATGTGCGACCGACGCGTAGTCGACTCGCGTGCCTTGAGAGGCGCAAAAAGCTCTGAACTGGTCCGAATCGAAGTTTGACCCATTGTCAGTGATGATGCTACGAGGGACTCCATATCTGAATGTTAGTCCTTTGACGAAACTGATAGCAGCGCCAGCATCGAGGTTCTTGATAGGCTTGGCTTCAATCCATTTGGTGAACTTGTCGACTGCCACAAGCACATGCGTGAATCTGCTCCTGCCTGTTCTCAGTGGACCAACCATGTCCAGTCCCCAGACAGCAAAGGACCAGACGAGTGGAATGGTCTTCAGGGCTGATGCAGGCTTGTGTGACATGTTGGAGTAGAACTGGCAGCCTTCACACTTGTCGACTATCTCTTTTGCCATCTCATTTGCTCTAGGCCAGTAAAATCCCGCTCGGTATGCTTTAGCCACAATGGTCCGAGAGGACGCATGGTGGCCACAGGTCCCCGAGTGGATATCATCAAGGATTATCCGACCTTCTTCTGGTGTTATGCACTTCTGACCGATTCCAGTCGGGCTTTCTCTATACAACTGCCCCTTTATGACTGTGAAGGCCTTGGATCGGCGGACGATCTGTCGAGCCTCTTCCTCGTCTTCTGGGAGCTCTTTCCTTAGGATATACGCGATGTACAATATCGTCCAGTCGGGAGTGATTGCCAAGACTTCCATGATTAGGTCGACCATAGCAGGAACTTCGACTTCAGTCGGATCTGTGGCACTTTTCAGTTGTGGGGCTTCTTCTGTGAAAGGATCCTCCTGGGCTGACGGCGAGCGGATGTGCTCCAGAAACACATTGCTGGGAATGGCTTCTCTCTTGGAGCCTATTTTTGCCAGATCATCAGCTGCTTGGTTTTTCAGTCAGGGGATGTGATGAAGCTCTAACCCCTCGAATTTCTTTTCTAGCTTTCTCACTGCATTGCAATAACCAGTCATAGCTGGACTTCTGACGTCCCACTCCTTCATCACCTGATTAACCACCAAATCTGAGTCGCCATAGACCATGAGGCGACGGACGCCGAGTGAAATGGCCATGCGCAACCCATACAAAAGTGCTTCATACTCTGCTTCATTGTTGGAGGAATCGAAGTGAATCTGGAGAACATATCTGAGCTTATCTCCTCGGGGGGAGACTAGAACTACCCCAGCACCGGAACCATTCAGCATCTTAGATCCATCGAAGAACATGGTCCAGTGCTTCGAGTGAACTTGAGTCGGCAGTTGCTGTTCAATCCACTCGGCGATGAAATCTGCGATTGCTTGGGACTTGATAGCCTTCTTTGCTTCAAACTTGATATCTAAGGGAAGGAGTTCAATCGCCCACTTGGCCACTCGACCAGTTGCATCTCTGTTATGCAGAATCTCTGACAGTGGGGCATCGCTGACGACTGTAATGGAGTGGTCAGAGAAGTAATGTGCAACCTTCTTGGTGGTCATATAAATCCCATATACAAGCTTCTGGTAGTGAGGGTATCTTTGTTTTGAAGGTGTCAAAACTTCAGACACATAATAGACTGGGCGCTGAACTCTGAAGGCCTTTCCTTCTTCTTCCCGCTCGACCGTAAGTACTGTGCTGACAACTTGCCCTGTGGCTGCAATGTAAAGCAGCAGAGGCTCTTTGCTGATTGGGGCGGCAAGCACCGGCTGGGTGGAGATCAGAGCTTTGAGCTCTGCAAATGCTGCATCAGCTTCCGGAGTCCACTCGAACTTGTCAGACTTCTTAATCAGTCAGTAAAGGGGCAACGCCTTTTCACCGAGACGAGAAATGAATCGACTTAGGGCGGCCAAGCAGCCTGTAAGCTTTTGGATGTCGTGCACGCGAACGGGACGCTTCATCCGGAGTATGGTGCCAACTTTTTCAGGATTGGCATCGATCCCTCGTTCGGAAACGAGAAAACCGAGTAACTTTCCACCTGAAACTCTGAATGTGCACTTTGATGGATTGAGCTTGATATCATACCTCCTGAGGTTGGCAAAGGTTTCGGCAAGGTCAGCTCGCAGGTCGGAACCTTTGCGTGACTTGACCACAATATCATCCATGTATGCCTCCACATTCCGACTGATTTGAGTGAGTAAACACTTCTGAATCATTCTCATGAACGTGGCTCCGGCGTTCTTGAGGCTGAACGGCATGGTGACATAACAGAAGCATCCGAATGGGGTGATGAAAGCTGTTTTGATTTCGTCAGGTCCATATAGACGGATCTGATGGTACCCAGAATAAGCATCTAGAAAAGACAATCTCTCGCACCCCGCAGTCGAGTCGACTATTTGGTCGATGCGCGGGAGAGGAAAATGATCTTTCGGGCAGGCCCGATTGATATGTTTGAAATCAATGCACATGCGAAGTGACTTGTCCTTCTTGGGGACCATGACGACATTGGCGAGCCACTCGGAGTGGTAAATCTCTCGGATAAACTCCGCTGCTAAGAGCCGAGCCACCTCCTCGCCAATGGCTTTCCTCTTCTGGACGGCGGACCGTCGAAGATGTTCTTTCACAGGCTTGAACTTCGGGTCGACTCGTAGACGGTGCTCAGCCAGCCCTCTGGGAACTCCAGGCATGTCAGAGGTTTCCATGCGAAGATGTCCCAGTTCTTACGGAGGAGCTGGATGAGCGCTTCTTCCTATTTGGAGTCAAGCGTCGTTGAGATGTGAGTCGGGGCAGCATCGGGGTCGGTCGGGTGAATGTGGACTGTCTTTGTTTCACCAGACGACTGAAAAGCTGATTCTGAAGCAGGCTTCTTGGCTTGTAGCAACTCGCTTGGATCGGCAGTCTTTTGGTACTCTTGCAGCTCGACCACTGCCATCTGAGCATCTGCAATCTTTGAGCCCTTCTGAAAGCACTCTTTCGCCTTCTTCCGATTGCCTGTAACAGTGATCACACCTTTGGGGCCAGGCATCTTCAGTTTGAGATACATGTAACATGGCCGGGCCATGAAGCGTGCGTAAGCTGGCCTGCCCAAAATGGCGTGATAAGCACTTTGGAAGTCCACAACCTCGAACGTCAACTTTTCCTTGCGGTAATTCTTTGAATCACCGAAAACCGCATCAAGAGCGATCTGGCCGAGTGATTGGGCTTTCTTCCCAAGAATGACTCCGTGGAAACTCATGTTACTGGTGCTGAGCCTGGACATCGGAATGCCCATTCCTTTCAATGTTTCAGCATACAGTATGTTCAGGCCACTGCCACCATCCATCAGGACTTTAGTCAGTCGAGTGCCTTCAACAATTGGGTCGACCACCAAAGCTTGCTTCCCAGGGGTGGCAATGTGCGTCGGGTGATCAGACTGGTCGAATGTGATGGCAGTCTGAGACCACTTCAGGTAACTGGGTGTTGCCGGGGCAACCATGTTCACCTCTCGGTTAATGACTTTCAATCGACTTTTGCTTTCGACATCGGCAAAAATCATCAGGGTGGAATTGACTTGGGGGTATCCATCGTCACTGTCTTCCTTGTCCTCGACTCTGTCCGACTCTTTTTCCTTATCCTTGGACTGCTTTCCTTGGAACTGCTGGATCAGGAGCCGGCACTGTCGAGTGGTATGCTTTGGGTAGATAAAATTACCCTCTTCATCCTTCTTGGTGTGGATATGACATGGCAGATCCAAAACATCATTTTCGTCTTGATCCTTGACTTTCTTGGGCTTCCAGGGGCCTTTGGGTTTTCCTTTGAAATTTCCCTGGGTTGCGGCCAGGGCCTCCCCAGGGGCGGCTGGCTCGGCCTTCCGCTTCTGCTTCCGACTGGAATTGCCTCCAGTTTCCTGGGCGACTGCTTTCTGCTTGCCACTCCGGAGTCGATCTTCATCTTCTCCGTTAGCGTACTTGGTGGCAATCTCCATCATCTGATTCAGAGACATCTCTCCAGTTCGACCGAACTTCAGATTCAACTCCCTGTATTTAACACCTTCCTTGAAGGCACAAACTGCTTGATGGTCTGGCACATTCTCAACCGAGTGATGCAGCGTGATCCACCTCTGAATGTATTCCCTCAGAGTTTCATTCGGCTTCTGCACGCAAGACCAACTCTGTAAGGCCTGCAGGTCGCTTGCATGTTCCTTCAAAGGTTGTGATAAACACTCGGGAGAGGTCCTCCCAAGTGTATATGCTGCTGGGTGCCAACTGATTTAGCCACGCTCTGGCTGAGCCCTCTAACATGAGAGGTAAATGCTTCATGGCCACCTCATCATTGCCACCGCCAATCTGTACAGCCACTCGGTAATCTTCGAGCCAAGTGTCAGGCTTAGATTCACCGGTGAACTTGTTGATTCCAGTCGCCAGCCTGAAATTGGGAGGAATCACTGCGGCTCTGATGGCTCGACTGAAACACTCTTGCCCTGAAGCATGTACTCTGCTGCTGGCAGGCGCATCTCTGTTGTGGCCTTCTCGATGAGCCCTGTTTCTGTCAACCAAACCTTGAACGAGGATGGATATCGCATCAAAGCCTGGGTCTCTGGGGTCGACTTGAATCCTCTGCCCAACACTATGAGGGCGTCTGTCATCTTGCCGTCGAGGCGCATACGACCCACTCCTCGGGGGAGGGGTTGGCACTCGACGTCGATCATCGCGGTCGAATCGGTGATCATACTGCTCATTCCTCCTGTACTGATCATGCCGGTCACCACGTCCCTCACGCCTCGGGGGCGATCTCGGGCTATGAGCCGACTCGACTGTATCTGTGTCAGGACCCCGACTCGATGTCACATCGATCTAGCCGGTAACACCTCATATCACTTTGCGGCCTCACGCACGGTATCCCCACGGGTGTCGCCTTACCTTTGCCCGGGACCGTTTGCGCATTTTGGCTCACGTATATGATAGTGTCGCTAGCATCCATATGATAAAGAGCCCGGGCTGACATGACTAGTCGTAAACCCAAAGTGGCACAGACTTACAGGGACAGGCATCCATGACCCAGCTTCGAACGTGTCGGTCATCAGCAAGTGGGTCCGGGCTGTAGCACTGGGCTAGCAGGACTCCGGTACTCAAAGCGTGACATTTCCCCGAAGGGACAGACACAGGAACGAAGAAGGACACATGCCGGCCAGCCTAAGTGTTCCAGAGCAGTAGCAAGCTACCATGGCTCAGCGGTAACACTAGGAGACATTTCCCGGTAAGAGAGGCTACTAAAGATAAACAACTAGATAGCCAGATCCCACACATACCAAGCATTTCAATCATACACACAATATGCTCGATATGTGCAAATACAACGAAGCATCACAACATGACTCTATGACACAAGTACTTTATTTAAGGCTCAGTGAGCCATACATAACATACACACGAAGGTACGGGTCTCACGACCCAACATACAAGTCATACAATCATACAAGCCAGCAGCGGAAGTAACTTGTCTGAGTACAGACAACTAGTAAAATAAAAGAGGCTTGGAAAGCCTCTGGCTATACTATGTGGTCCTTCACAAGCTCAGGGTCACCACCTGGGTCTTTAGCCTACTCGTTGATGTCAACGTCTACATAGAACCCATCAGAAGGGGTTGCAGCGTCTTCTGTAAAAATGTAGATTATAGCAACATGAGTACAAAGGTACTCAGCAAGACTTACATCAGATCCTACATACATGCATAGTATCAAGAAGGGTTGGTGGAGTTATTGCAGCAAGCCAGCTTTGACTCTTGGCTAGGCTATCCTACGATACTTCAACTTGAAATAGTTTTGCGCACACGAGTCCACTATTCACCACTTCAATACACTACCGAGGATCCACCTCCGTCCTCCTACGGAGGAGCCATCCTCGGCACTCACACTTATCTTGAGGCTTTTAGTAGTTTCCATTTACTTGTCTATGAACTGTATATGCAACCAAGTAGTCCTTTACCGCGGACGCGGCTATTCGAATAGATCATGTTAACCCTGCAGGGGGTACTTCTTCATACACGCTCTCACCACTTACCGTCGTTTACACGACATGTACTCGGCAACCTTCAAGCGGAAGCCCAACGTGGGTGTCGGCCACGACCTACCTAATCACCTAAGCCTCCAGTCCAGGTTTATCGCCTATTCAGGTTCCATCCGCAGGGAGTCCGGCCGAGGTTTCCCATACGGCCCCGAACGATGTGAACAGGGTTCCCGAGATACCTAACGGGTATTCGGTACACCCGGCCACGTACCTACCGCATCACAGCCCACCCCTACGGTCAGCGCTGTCCACGGCCTCCAGTAGGCTACAAACACCAGAAACTACTTGCAACTCCTGGACAGAGAGCTAGGGTGAATAAGAAGTCGAGCGGGGTCATATTTCAGGGCCCAATGCATGGTAGTAGCTGTATCTTAAATCACGCATACAGATCTCAGTGCTTAAGGTCGGCTTCAATGAGACAACCCACCATGTACTCCTACATGGCCTCTCATCGATACCTTTACCAAATCGTGTTCACCACACCACTCTCATTACCGACATAAAACATTTCACTCTAGCCCATCACCCAGATGAACCAGACCTGACACGACTCTAAGCATAGCAGGCATAGCAAGGTAGGAACAACACATACATATGGCTCAAACAACTCCTACACATGCTAGTGGGTTTCATCTAGTTACTGTGGCAATGACAGGTCATGCAGAGGAAATGGGTTCAACTACCGTAGCACACAGCAGTTTGAAACGCGTTGCCTTAATGCAGTAAAAGAGAGCAGGAGCGAGAACATGGGATTGTATCGATATGATCAAATGGTTGGTTGCTTGCCTGATGGTTCGATGCACTGATACGGTTCTTCGTTAGGGTAATCACGGTACTCCTCGGAGGCAGAACCTGTCGCAAAGGACACCGATACACAACCATCACCAAACAATGTGCAACAATATGATGCATGCATGAAACATGGCAATATGAGTGTGTTGGGCTAATGCAACTAAAACCAGAAGGGTTTGAACAAATTTGAATCAAGGATTCAAATTTCAAATTCAAATATGGCCTTTTAAAGTGCTTTTCCTTGTTCTGCTTAAAACATCAATTTAACTTGTTTGATCATGCATGAAAATAGTACAGATGGATAGATTGGATTTTTCTGATCATTTTTCATATATATTTTGTCCAATTTGGAGTTACAGAAAAAAAGTTATGAATTTTTGAAGTTTAAATAATATTCTGGAATTTCCTGATTTAATTTAAATCCAGAAATATAAATATTGCGCCAGCATGACGTCATCATGACGTCAGTGGTCAACTGCGGCTGGCTGAGGTCAAACCTGATGTGTGGGGTCCACACGTCAGTGACAAGGGGGGCTTTAACAGGGTTAAATTAATCCTAATTAGGGATTAGTGGCGCTGGGGCCCACTGGTCAGTGTCAGGGGGTTAACTAACAGTGGTTAGCGCTAATCCTAATTAGCTACAGGGCTGGGCCCACCTGTCAGGGACTCAGGGGGGTCCTGCCGTGGTCAAAGTGGGTCAAACCCACCGGCGACGTGACGCCGGCGAGGCCCGAGACGGCGGCGCGATGCGGGATCGCGCTACAGGGCACGGGCGAGGCCGTTCTTGGGCTCGTTGGAGAGCTCTTGCTCCCGCGCGTCGAACGGTGGTGGTGGCCGAGCCTGGGGTGGCCGGTACCGTCGACGGCGAGCTCGTGAGCGGCGGCCGGAGTTCGGGTGCGGTCGGAGTCGGCGTTGCAGGGTGTTTGGGGAGGCGTTGGTGCGTGCTGCGTGCTCCTAGTGAGGCGTGGAGCACGATAGTGTGCTCGGTTGGGCGCTACGGTGACCATGGCCACGACGGCGACATCGCCGGCGGCGTGGAGCTCTCGGCCAAGGTGGGGCTAAGGCCTAGAGGTCGAAAGAGACCAGGGGAGAAGGGGGAAACGACTCGGGGGCTCACCGCGGTTGCAGTGGGCGTCGAAGCGGACTCGAAGACGCGCTGGAGACGGCGAATTCGACGGCGATGATGGTCGGAGCCCGAAGAGGGGAACGGCGACGTGGCGGCGATGTAGGGCTTCCGGAGGCCCGTGGAGCGGTGGGGAGGAAGAGGGGGTTGTGGCGGAGCTTCTGAGCTAGTCGGGGGAGCGAGGGGTGGCCGGAGACGGCTGCTATGGCGAACGGCGGCGACGGTGGTGTTCGGCCGTGTGAGAGAGAGAGCGAGGGAGAGGAGGGAAGAGCCGAGGGCGAGTGAGAGGGAGCAGGGGGGAGGCGTGGCGTCGTCTGGGGCATCGAGCGAGGAGGGGAGGGCAGGCAAGCAGGGAGAGAGGTGGCGTGGCGCGGTGGCGCGCGCGCGCGCCGGCCACACTCCCCTCCCTCTGTCGAGGACGAAGACGACAGAGGAGGGAGGTGGGCTGGGCCGGCTGCTGGCTGGGCCGGCCAGCTGGCTGGGCTGCACAGGGAGGAGCCCAGGTAAGCTTCTCCCTTTTATTTTTTTCTGTTTTCTAATTTCTGACATTTGTTTTGATTTAAATAATATATTAAATCATTTATTTAACTTATGCTAATTTTTGCAGGGGCTAGATATATTATTTCAGAGCTCCTTTATAATGGCATAATATTTGGACATATATTAATATATATAATTAATATATTTCCAAAGCAAATATTTATGCATTAATTCCAAATGCCCAAAATAAATACCTATGAGCTCTTAAAAATATTGGTTTGATTATTATCTCTGTCCAATATTTTCAGAGAGCAACATGAGCATTTTCTTGGACCCTTTTGGAGAAATTTTTGTTTGGGTCATTTTCAAAATGATTCTGAGGGTTTCACAAATCCCCATTTCAAATTAAATGGAATTTTAAACATGATGCACACACTCTGATGCATGACTAGCTAGGGTGTGACAACTCACCCCCACTCAAAAGAATCTCGTCCCGAGATTTGGGTTCCTCCGGGAAGAAGGCGGGGTACTCGAGTCGAAGACGATCCTCCCTTTCCCAAGTTGCTTCATCCTCAGAATGGTGCGACCATTGTACTTTGAGGAACTTGATGTTCTGACGTCGGGTGATACGTTCGGCCTGATCGAGGATACGAACGGGGTACTCTCGATATGTAAGATTATCTTGGAGATCAAGCGTTTCGTGGTCCACTTCACGGATAGGATCCGAGAAGCAACGCCTGAGTTGAGAAACGTGGAAGACATCGTGGACTCTGGAGAGATGCGGAGGTAGTTCCAGCTGGTAGGCAACTTCTCCTCGTTTGGCAAGAATGCGAAAAGGTCCAATGTAACGAGGAGCCAATTTGCCTTTGATACCGAAACGATGGGTTCCCTTCAGAGGGGTGACCCGAAGATAAGCCTTCTCGTCAACCTCGAAAGTCATAGCCTTATGCTTTCGGTCATATTGACTCTTTTGACGGGATTGGGCTGTTTTCAACCTTTCACGAACGATACGAACTTGTTCTTCTGCTTCCTGAATCATGTCCGGGCCAAAGAATTGTCTTTCCCCGGTCTCTGACCAGTTAAGGGGTGTTCGACACCGTCGTCCATAGAGAACTTCAAAAGGGGCTTTTCCCAAGCTAGATTGATAGCTGTTGTTGTAAGCGAATTCGGCAAATGGAAGGCACTTCTCCCAGTCCATTCCGAATGAGATAACAGAGGCTCGAAGCATGTCTTCTAGAATCTGGTTGACGCGTTCCACTTGACCACTCGACTGAGGGTGGAAAGCGGTGCTAAAGGAGAGACGAGTTCCCATAGCATTTTGGAAACTTTCCCAAAATCGAGAGGTGAAAAGACTTCCTTGATCCGAGTTAATTTCCAAAGGAACACCATGGAGGGACACTATTCGGGAGATGTATAAGTCTGCCAGCTGACTAGCGGTTATACTCTCACGAACAGGCAAGAAATGGGCTACTTTGGAAAGACGATCGACCACGACGAAAATAGCATTATTCCCTCTCTTGGTCCTGGGAAAACCGGTAATGAAATCCATACCAATTTTATCCCATTTCCATTCAGGAATAGCTAGGGGTTGAAGGGTGCCAGCAGGCCGTTGATGCTCTGCTTTTACACGACGACAGACGTCGCAATTTGCAATATACTGAGCAATTTCTCTCTTCATCCTAGTCCACCAGAACCTCTGGCGTAGGTCCTGATACATCTTAGTACTACCGGGATGAATGGTGAGAGGAGATTCATGAGGTTCCTTAAGGATCAAACGCCTCAGGTTTCGCACTTTGGGAACCACTAGTCGATTCCCGAAGTATACGACCCCTTGATCATTAATGGAGAAGCAATTCGCAATTCCTTTCTGAATGTTTCTCTTGATGCGGGAGATTTCCGGATCTACCTTCTGTGCCTTGATAATCTGATCCGTAAGGGTAGGTTTTGCCACCAAGGTGGAAAGAAAACCTTGAGGTACAATGTGAAGGTTAAGCTTCCGAAATTCCTCATGGAGAAGCGGTTGACTTTGTTGTAACATCAGGTTGTTACAATAAGATTTACGACTTAGCGCATCAGCCATGACGTTGGCTTTCCCTGGGGTGTAGGTTATTCCTAAGTCGAAGTCTGTGATCAATTCAACCCAACGTCTTTGCCTGAGATTCAGATCCGGTTGGGTGAAAATGTACTTCAGGCTTTGGTGATCAGTGAATATTTCGCAACGATTACCGAGGAGGTAATGTCGCCAGGTTTTAAGTGCATAGACTACAGCTGCAAGCTCTAGATCATGAGTAGGATAATTCTCCTCATGTGGGTGCAATTGCCGTGAAGCGTAGGCAATTACGTGTCGATCTTGCATGAGAATGCAACCTAGTCCTTGTCGCGAGGCGTCGCAGTAGATAACAAAGTCCTTGGAGAAGTCTGGCGGTACCAGTACGGGAGCAGAAGTCAGGCGTCTTTTCAGTTCCTGAAAGCTGTGCTCACATTGTGGAGTCCACTCGAACTTCTTATCTTTCTTGAGGAGTTCGGTTAGAGGTTTAGCAACCTTGGAGAAGTTCTCGACAAAGCGACGACAATAGCTCGCTAAGCCCAGAAAACTCCGAACTTGCTTGACCGATTCAGGTGGAGTCCAATTAAGGACGGCTTGAACTCGCTCAGGGTTAACAGCAATACCTTTACCAGATATTACATGACCTAGATAGGTCACTTCTGGCAACCAGAATTCACATTTAGAAAATTTGGCATAAAGGCGATGCTCTCGAAGTTTCTTCAACACTAGCCTTAGATGTTCGGCATGTTCTTCCTCGTTTTTGGAGTAGATGAGTATATCATCGAGGTAAACTACAACGAATTTATCCAAGTACTCCATGAAGATTGAGTTCATTAACCGAGAAAAGGTGGCTGGAGCGTTGGTTAAACCGAAGGACATGACGGTGTACTCGTATTGGCCATAACGAGTAACAAAGGCCGTTTTAGGAATGTCCCCATTTCTGATTTTGATTTGATGGTAGCCCAACCTCAAATCCATCTTGGAGAAGACTGAGGATCCAGCGAGCTGATCGTACAGGTCGTTGATCCTAGGAAGCGGATATTTGTTCTTGATTGTGACCAAATTGACAGGTCGGTAATCTACAACCATCCGGTCCGTACCATCCTTCTTCTTGACGAAGAGAACGGGGCAAGCCCACGGAGATGAACTAGGTCGGATGAAACCCTTTTTCAAGGACTCATCAAGTTGTTTCTTAAGCTCGGCTAGTTCTAGGGGTGCCATCTTATAAGGTCTTCTAGCAATCGGAACGGTTCCTGGAATGAGGTCTATTACGAACTCAACATCCCTGTCAGGTGGAACACCTGGCAATTCCTCTGGAAAGACATCCGGGAAGTCACGGACTACCGGCACGTCCTCAAGGTCTGGCAAAGGGCTGGCGTTAAGAGAATATAATTGTCGCTTGGCTATTCGGGTCAAGACATTGACTATCTTCCCCGAAGGATGGGTGAGTTGAACAGTCCTAGAGAAGCAATCAATTTTGGCTTGATGAGCTGACATCCAGTCCATACCCAGAATGATATTAATATCTGAAGATTTAAGGGCTATCAAAGACGCGAGGAAAACAAGTCTGTCGACTTGGATTTCATTCCCATGGCTTACTCTAGAAGTTTGCCACTTGGATCCCGGAGTTTGAATTACCATAGAGGTTGGCATGTCACCGAATGCGACGTTATGCAAGCGAGCATAGTTTTCAGATATAAAAGAATGAGAGGCTCCTGTATCAAAAAGAACAGATGCCGGGTGGCAATTAACAAGAAGCGTACCGAGAACGACGTTGGGATCCTCTTGAGCTTCTTCGGCAGAAATACAGTTAACATGGCCACGTGAAGCGGTGACCGGTTTGGCGTGGAATATTTTCCCTGTCGGCTTGCCATGGCCAACAGCTTTAGCAGACTGGTTGGCGTTGGTCTGGGGACACTCACGCATATAGTGACCAGATTCCCCACACTTGAAACAAGTCACGGAACTGGTACGTGGAGGAGCATTGTTGGTTGGACCCCCATAGGGCTTGGCCGGTGGAGACTGTTGAACAGGGCGAGGCGCCTGGAAAGATGGCCTCGGTGTGAACCTGGGTGGCAGGGCGGTGTTGGGCACCCACACGCGGCGCTTCTGAGGACCAGCACCGGATGAGGAACCCATGTCACGGCCATGCTTGCGTGTTGCGTCATAGTCAGTCTGACCAGTTTCAGCACTGATGGCTTTGTTGACAAGTTTCTGAAAAGATGTGCACTCATGCAGACGGAGGTCGCGGCGAAGCTCAGGACTAAGGCCCTTACGGAACCTTGCTTGCTTCTTGGCATCGGTAGACACTTCCTCAGTTGCATATCGTGCGAGATTACCAAACTCCCTGCTGTAAACATCCACAGAAAGTCGGCCTTGGGTGAAACTGCAAAATTCTTCACGTTTACGGTCCATGAGACCCTCCGGAATGTGATGTTCACGGAAAGCCTCGCTGAATTCAGCCCAAGTAGTGACATGGCCCGCTGGGCGCATAGCTCCAAAATTCTCCCACCATAGACTGGCGGGGCCTTCAAGATGATATGCAGCAAAGGTGACCTTGTCAGCCTCCGCTACCAGCGCGGAACGCAGTTTATGAGAGATACTGCGAAGCCAGTCATCAGCGTCGAGAGGCTCGACGGAGTGGTGGAACGTGGGTGGATGTAATTTGATAAAATCACTGAGTGACACCACGTTAGTCCTCTGATGGTGTGCTGTATTCTGTTCAATACGCTCCAATAAACGGTTGGTCTCCCGCTTGTTTCTCTCAGCTTCCATCATAACCTCGGCTAGTGAAGGAGGATGAGGCAGATTTTCATTCCTGCCTTCACTGCCTTCGGCCTGCTCTTGAGAAGCAGGGTTAGCGCGCGTGTTGACCATCCTAGGTAAACAAGACAATGATTTAGTCAGAATGATAAAATTCTGACAAAGGATAAAAATGTAAGGAATAATTCGGAATGCAAGATGATCATCCGTATGACATGGTAAATACAGAAACTGCTTCTTTATTCCATCGTCATACACACCATACAGGGTTTAGTACAAGACCAAACAAAGTACTATTACGGTGAAAGAGGATTACATCTCATCGAAGGCATTCCAAGCTCCTATACATTATTTTTCTACACCTCCGGAAAGAGTACAAACTAGGTCATAACCCACGAGTCACGCGGGACGATAGACGACACAGCTAGTGCGAACTAGTGATACTATCGCTAACTCAGACCGATCCGTAGTAGTCCTCGTAGAAGTCGCCTCCATAGCCTGGAAGCTCAACATGATCATCCGGAAACAGACGATCTCGCGGAGCTTGTGGACCATAGGGGCTAGGATGAGGTCTTGGACCAACAGACGGTGGCCTGCGGGGACCGCGAGGTGGGGTGATGCCTCCTACATCACGCCAAACCATCACGTCCGGCAGAGCAGATCTCACAGGATAGAGATCGCGCATATCCGAATATCCAGCTTGCACCGCCGGTGCGAACCGAGTCAAAGTGGCCCAGTGGTCAGCACGGGTATTGAAGAGCTCTAACCTTAAGGCCCGATTTTCACGGTCCTTATCCTCGAGCATCTCAGCAGTGGTGCGAGTCCGTGAATCCTCCTGAGTGGGGTCAGCATAGATAGCTTGGAGATACCCTTGTGCTCCCGGAAGTGATCCTGGCATATACCGGAAATCAGAGTCCCGAAATAGACCAGATCTGACTCGCATAATGGTCATCATAGAGTAGGCGGCGTCCTGCACAGCCATCTCAATAGTAACCCCGAGTCCATAGGAGCAGTGAAGAGGCTCGGTGGATCCAGGATAAGATGGAAATATCCTGACAGTGCAGAGATACTGGCTTTGATTAAAGTCTCGGAATTGCTCTTCGACCGTGTACTCAGGATACCAGCGGTATCCAGCCTCAGTCATTACCCTGACCAACTTGGCAGTATGGCCGGGTACATCTAGGCATCGAGTCAGGCGAACCACTTGATTGAGGTCGCGAGTGGCCATCTGAAAGCACAATCATAATGCAAAGGCATTGGAATTTCTAGCAAAATTTCGGCAGCATAACAGCTGTAAATGCTCAAAAAGGACTTTGAGACATTTGACAAAGGATTTCGTACACACTCAACATCATCATATCAAAGTTCTGAAACCATTCTAACAGCATAATGTGGTAGTAGAGCTGAACTAGGCTTGTATCCATCAAACTTATAAGGTACTACTGATTAGTAACACGTGATCCTGATAGAGAGAACAGATCCTAATTCCTTAACCCCCGGTAGAAGAATGGACTGACTCAGATCAGAATGTCATAAGATAGAGAAGTAAAAAGAGCCTTACGTTCCAACCCACAAACAATTCCCCTACATATAACTAAAGAATTTCTAGACTCAACATCAACCAGTTTGGCTTGGAGAACCTACAGGCAGTCCGGCTCTGATGCCAACGCTGTCAGGACCCCGACTCGATGTCACATCGATCTAGCCGGTAACACCTCATATCACTTTGCGGCCTCACGCACGGTATCCCCACGGGTGTCGCCTTACCTTTGCCCGGGACCGTTTGCGCATTTTGGCTCACGTATATGATAGTGTCGCTAGCATCCATATGATAAAGAGCCCGGGCTGACATGACTAGTCGTAAACCCAAAGTGGCACAGACTTACAGGGACAGGCATCCATGACCCAGCATCGAACGTGTCGGTCATCAGCAAGTGGGTCCGGGCTGTAGCACTGGGCTAGCAGGACTCCGGTAAACCGGGCTGTAGCGGGCTAACAGGACTCCGGTACTCAAAGCGTGACATTTCCCCGAAGGGACAGACACAGGAACGAAGAAGGACACATGCCGGCCAGCCTAAGTGTTCCAGAGCAGTAGCAAGCTACCATGGCTCAGCGGTAACACTAGGAGACATTTCCCGGTAAGAGAGGCTACTAAAGATAAACAACTAGATAGTCAGATCCCACACATACCAAGCATTTCAATCATACACACAATATGCTCGATATGTGCAAATACAACGAAGCATCACAACATGACTCTACGACACAAGTACTTTATTTAAGGCTCAGGGAGCCATA
>NC_041384.1:42974749-43074706 GCF_002162155.2 Triticum dicoccoides | reverse complement strand
GAGGGGAACGGCGACGTGGCGGCGATGCAGGGCTTCCGGAGGCCCGTGGAGCGGTGGGGAGGAAGAGGGGGTTGTGGCGGAGCTTCTGAGCTAGTCGGGGGAGTGAGGGGTGGCCGGAGACGGCTGCTATGGCGAACGGCGGCGACGGTGGTGTTCGGCCGTGTGAGAGAGAGAGCGAGGGAGAGGAGGGAAGAGCCGAGGGCGAGTGAGAGGGAGCAGGGGGGAGGCGTGGCGTCGTCCGGGGCATCGAGCGAGGAGGGGAGGGCAGGCAAGCAGGGAGAGAGGTGGCGTGGCGCGGTGGCGCGCGCGCGCGCCGGCCACACTCCCCTCCCTCTGTCGAGGACGAAGACGACAGAGGAGGGAGGTGGGCTGGGCCGGCTGCTGGCTGGGCCGGCGAGCTGGCTGGGCTGCACAGGGAGGAGCCCAGGTAAGCTTCTCCCTTTTATTTTTTTTCTGTTTTCTAATTTCTGACATTTGTTTTGATTTAAATAATATATTAAATCATTTATTTAACTTATGCCAATTTTTGCAGGGGCTAGATATATTATTTCAGAGCTCCTTTATAATGGCATAATATTTGGACATATATTAATATATATAATTAATATATTTCCAAAGCAAATATTTATGCATTAATTCCAAATGCCCAAAATAAATACCTATGAGCTCTTAAAAATATTGGTTTGATTATTATCTCTGTCCAATATTTTCAGAGAGCAACATGAGCATTTTCTTGGACCCTTTTGGAGAAATTTTTGTTTGGGTCATTTTCAAAATGATTCTGAGGGTTTCACAAATCCCCATTTCAAATTAAATGGAATTTTAAACATGGTGCACACACTCTGATGCATGACTAGCTAGGGTGTGACAATCTGTTGCGACAGATCGATTGTGGATCCTATCCCGCGACTGAGAGACAGCGGAATTCTGGTTTCCCGCCGCCCGGAGCAACGCTCTAATCTGTAACAAGCCCCTGCCAGCCTCCGACCGGGAGGGCTGAATTTATTCTGCTATACGGGCCGCAGTGGCCAAATTCTGAACTGGGGTTCGATATACCTGCGTCGGCGGGAAGAGCTGGCGTCGACTAGACTCGGGAGCCCGCTGACGCGCTCGCTCGTCGAGTGCTCACTGGAGATTCTCCAGTCGAGTGCGCTCGACCAAATTAGCCAAACGCGCGTCCTCCAAGGCCCGGGCCTCGGGGGACTCACCGACGATAGGGGTGCGGAGGGCGTCCGTGTTCCGGCGGTGAAACTCCTCTCGTTGTGATGACGTGAGAGGTTCGGGGAGATACTCATCGTGGGGATGCGACGGATCGCCCCCACCCGCGCCTCCACCAGCGCGAGGGAAACCAGGAGGACTGTGCGTCCCAATCGACCGCCAGAACCTCCGCCGTTGGATCGCTGCTGTCGCACTCGGATGCGGTCTCCGCGGAGCCAGTCGACAGGTCTAACAGACCGCAGAGGGATTCGTCGGGCTCGATCGCCGCGACTTGCGGGGTGGCCGACTGGCGAGCCACGGCATGTCTCACCCACCTCTGAAGTCTCGACCGACCGGAGCGCTTGCGCCGGTGGGAGGCAGAGCGGGGAGACGATACGGGGGCCGACCGATATTGGGTCGACGGTTGCCACAGGAGGACGTCACAAACGCATGCGCGGAAAAGCGTCGCGCCGCGGACGGGGAGCGCGTCGATGTCGAGTGGCGCCTCCTGAAGCCAGGCGGAGTCATCGGCGATGAACGTGAGCGCGCCGAGACGGATCTCGCGGCCCTCCACCAAAACTCCGCACGAAACCATGATCAAAGGGGATCGGAAAAATCGCAACTTCTCCAATCAGGCGCTAAGACTGCTGCCCCACGGTGGGCGCCAACTGTCGTGGTTCTAACTCTGACAGTGATGTAGGGGGGTGAATATGGAGAGGCTAGATCTTGGCTATTGGGAAGTTGTTACATGCGAGGTTTACGAGTTCAGGCCCTTCTCAGAGGAAGTAATAGCCCTACGTCTCGGAGCCCGGAGGCGGTCGACTGGATTATGCGTGTATGGATTACAGGGGTGCGAACCCTTCATACTGAGGAGGGGGTGGCTTATATAGAGTTCGTCGGACCCCTCCTGCCCTCAGTAATGCAGGGTTTAAGGTACATTTAAGATTGGGCGTTTCTGATAATGTCCCTAATAAAGTGCTATAATGATCATAAAGACTACTTAACAGCCGACCGTTTGCCTGCGGAGTGACTTTAGGTCTCCTGGCAGTCGAGTGGTTGGCTTCATGGTCGAGTGATAGCTTCTTGGTCGAGTGTCTTGAACCAGTC
Source organism: Triticum dicoccoides (assembly GCF_002162155.2). Taxonomy (NCBI): domain Eukaryota; kingdom Viridiplantae; phylum Streptophyta; class Magnoliopsida; order Poales; family Poaceae; genus Triticum; species Triticum dicoccoides. The sequence continues at coordinate 43,072,402 of NC_041384.1, read as the reverse complement.
GAGTGGGATACCTTTAAGTCGATTGAAAGGTGACTTCTCCTAGGGGTGTCCTAGGGTAGGACTCTTTGGTCAGGTCCGTGTCCCTACCCTAGGTACATGTCTTCATCACCCGTCACTAATTGGAGGCCACCTATAAGGCTTTTCCTGGTAGTGTAAATATGCGTCATATTACAGTATCATTTGCATAGCACTAATTAATTCAACCTAGAATTCATACTAGCTGTTTGATTTAATAGTTTGTTTATCTTGCTTTTTTATTTTACTTTTAGTCTGAACCAATGAAAAAAATATCATGCTATGACAAAATAGCGTGGCCTTTAAAATACGCTATTAGCGAGACAATGTACACATTGCTCAGAACACTAGCGTGCTATTAGTGGCGCTATAGCCCGCTGTTTTTTCACTGGTCTGAACACATGCCAATTTGTAAGTCTCAACTTGATTTTGCATTTATCCATTTCGCATGATGCTATGAACTGGTCAACCTTACATGATTCTGAGACATTCTTGAATATTTTAAAACTTATGTACTTTTTGGTTTATGTGTAGGACTGCTGACAATATTACAACAGCTCCTAGCCCAAACAGGTATTTTTGATTTGTTATGCATTCAGTGGGACCTTGATTCAGATAAGGCATGTTTCATGAACATATTTATGATTTCGCCTTAACAGGTGGCCTGTGCCTAAGCCATATTGGTGCTATCCGTTGTGGCACGAACGGAAGGAGGGAACAGACTTACTGGAATTTCTTGAGCAAGAGTTTCGCTATGACTAACGAGATAGGATTTTCAGTACCCGGGTGCCCCTACACCCTCTATGAATAGTAAATTTAAAATAATTCAAAAAAATCTGAAACTTTGGGACATCGAACATCATGAAACTTTTGATGATGTTGCAAAGTTTTAGCTAAAATTATCATTCAAAGAGCACTCAAATAAAAAAACAGAATCATTGTTCAAAGTTTATGTACATTTTTTAGCAGTGATTTTTTTCATGAGGGCTCCACAAAGGTTATTTGTTGCTGAAACTTTACATAAACATCAAACCTTTGATAATCTTTGATCCCTGAAAGTTTTTGATTTTTTTCAATTTTATATGAATTTACTGTTCATGAGGGTGTAGGGGCACCCGGGAGCTGTTAGACATTTCTCATGACTAATGTGAATTGTATCGCCATATGCCTGTATTGTCAACCTGCTGACCGAGTCGCTTGTGAAGTTGATCCTGTGTAGCAAGCATTAGTAGCACTTGCAAGCACCTTTTTCATGTATATTTTCCCAGTAAATAAATTTAAATTAGAAGCCATCAACCGGCCGTAATACAACTGGCAACATACTTACAAAGGAAATGGTTGAAACATGCAAAGTTCTTCCATCCTTAGCTTAGGCTCTATTTTTGTTTGTTAATAATATGGGATCATGTGATTCATGCCGTGTTGAAATGGGCAAGATTTTAAGAAGCAAGTTTGAACATCAGCTACTTTTAAGCCAGGCAAAATGTTGAATAATCAAAAGGCAAGTGCAATTTTATATTTGCAATTATCATCCGACCGAAAAAGGAAATATTGCGTGCATGCAGGAAGCCGGAATCAGTCACGTGTCGGGCAGAAGGGCGAGGTGGCGAGGCAGCAGGTGCCAGTCGGCCAAACACGTCCTAAGCCATTTGATTCTTGCTTACAGTATGATCTCTACTTCTAATGGAGCAGTTGGTAGTCTCCGCCGGTCAATTTTCGTCCCACCTTCGCTGGTTTTTTTTCGTTCTAAAAAAATCTACGAAATTTCATAGGTTAACCAGGGACAACTCCCACCTCAGGTTTTTTTTCGTCCCACCTCCCATGGTTTTTTTGGTACATCGTCCCACCTCACACCGAGCCGCCACGAACCGCAAAAACCGCCTACCTTAGCCAAATCAACAAATCTCTTTCATTAATGCAATTTTCTTTAGGAAACAAATAATAGATTCTTTCCTACCTTAGCCAAATCAACGGATCTCTCCCATTAATGCAATTTGCTTTAGCAAACAAATAATAAATTCTTTTCTACCTTAGCCAAATCAACGGATCCAAATAATAAATTCTTTTCTACCTTAGCCAAATCAACGGATCTCTCCCATTAATGCAATTTGCTTTAGCAAACAAATAATAGATTCTTTCCTACCTTAGCCAAATCAACGGATCTCTCTCATTAATGCAATTTGCTTTAGGAAACAAATAATAGATTTTCAGGAAACAAATAATCTCTAATCTCTAATCTCTAATCTCTAATCTCTACTCCTAATGGAGCAGTTGGTGAATAGTCTGCGCGGTTTATTTTCGTTGGTTTATTTTCGTCATCCTCGCACCTCCGTTTTATTTTCGTCATGCTCCCACCTACGAAGAAAAACCCACGAAAAAAATTCCACGACACGCACGCGCGAGCGAGTCGGCCCTCCAGATCCCTTCGCCGCCAGCCCCCGACCTCCTCCCCGGCTCCCGGTGTCGGCCGCCCCCATCTCCTTCCCCGATCCTGGCTCGCCCCGCCCCCACCTTCTCCCTCACTCCCGGCGCCTCCCGACCCCCATCTTCTCCCTCACTCCCGGCGCCGCCCCGCCCCCACCTCCTCCCTCACTCGCGGCGCCGCCCGACCCCCAACCTCCCTGGATCCGCGTGCGTCCACGCCGGCTTCGCAGCGGCGCTTGATGTGGAGCGCGCCGGAGTAGAGGAGCGGGCCTTCTTCCTCACCTCACAGCGCTGTCCTCCTCCACGACCACGCAGCCGCAGCGGCGGAGGACCCGAATCCCTAGCCAGCAAGCTCAGGCAGCCATGGATCCATGGGTATGAATCCCTCCACTTCTCTCTCTCTGACCCACCCACGTCTCTTCTCTCCCCCCTCCTCTGACCCCCTTCTCCATGACACAGGGCGACGCCATGGAAGGGCCACCAACACCAGCAGCTATGGACATGCAGGCTGCTGCCCTCCCTGATGCATCATGCGCGCAGGCCACAAGGAGGGAAGAACACTGCTCTGCTACTTCCTGGGTCGCCATGGAAGGTACTGGAGTAATTCAGATAAGATAAAACTGCAACTTACTGGAGTTATGCTCCATGTTATGCTTGCTGCAACTTACTGGAGTAATTCAGTCAAGATAAAACTGCAGAAATCTCAAACTTTAGCATGGACTGAATAATGTTGATGCATAATTCAGGCAAGTTCAGTTACAAATTTTGTTAGTATTGTTACTGGATCATTCAGAGGTGAAGCAACTTTCGGTATTTTTTACAGCACAATCTGTTCTTGTATTTCCTAATCTTGGTTGTTCACTTGCTTTCATTCACAGGGTAAAGAGGTCAACCTCTTCCAATACACAATTGCTGAGGTATGTATCGATGTCTAAATGTTAAAAAGGAACCAGGTTACGCCATATGGTTTAGGTTGCTCACCTTGGTTGTTGACCAGGTGTTCAAAAATCTTAGTGAGAGAGGACATTGACGGTGCGAGAATGGAACACAACAAGTTTTGTGTGTGTGTGTGTGCATTACCGAAACGTCGCACGACATGTGAGTCTACATCTAACTTCCTTTCAATTTTCTATTGGAAATATTTCTTTAGAAAATTTCTGTTGGACACTTATCTTCTCTTTGTTTATCGTTGATTGGAACAGGGTGAAAGTTATGGAATTTTTGCTGTAACCGCCTGGACGAAGATGACAGGGCTAACCGGCTAACAAAGATGCATTCAAGGTAAGCCATGCCTCTGGTATGCTTGCTTAACATGTGAAATCCATAAGACAATTCTTTCGAGTTGCGACCTGCATTGTGGTGTCTCTGTTCATCAAGTTCTGAGCACCAGCTCCAGTGAAATTAGGTGTTCATCCTGCCATACTCCTAGGTGGCTTTCTTTGGCCTGTTTCTTATTGTGTATTTAGTGGTTATGCACAAGCCTCATCATCTGATATTTCTGCAGTAATTACTGAAAACAATTTGAGGACAAAGCTTTGATTGTTGTTGTAGTTGAAGGTTCAGAGTTGCAAGGCAGGCACAGTTAACAAGGATAAGAAATTGTAGAAGATTTATCAAATCAGACATGGGCTTGGTTATGCACTGAATCATTGTGGGGGATCTGAGGTAATCAGACCATGCACCCAAACTTAAATTTTACTTGCTTTTAAATGTTTAGGAGGCAGATGATGTTTGATATGCTAGACTAAAGTACGCACCTTTTAAGAGTATATCACTGATACTCCAGTCACCAATAAATTCGAAAGTGCGTACTGCCTAGATTATTGGAGCTCATTTTAGCTCTAAGAGTTCTTTTTTATCTCTTTCACATTCTGGTAAACATGTGGGTGAATAACAGTTAGAAATTGTTCTATATGTACACGGGAATTCTAATAGAACTCATGCTTGAAATGATAAAAAGTTCTATAATATTTGTTAGCCGAGCGCTGGAAAAGCTCACTCCTCACACCAGATCACCATCGCCGACGTATATACTTTTTCGTAACAGAGTCCACATGTTTACTCATGTTCTCAGTTTTTTGTTGTTTCGGGGAAGGTTGTTAGGAGCCCATCTCTTCTGCAGCCCTGGAGAAAGAGAGCTAGATATAGTGGTACTTGCTAGCGTTTTAATGGACACCTCCTTTTGGCCTTTTTTAATTTCTCTAATAATTAGCTAAGAGACTTCAGTGAGTGAGATTTTTTTGGCCCCTCCCTTTTTCTGTGTCTTTTGGAGTTTTGCTTTGTGGTGAAAGGAGGATAGAGATACTCAACAGGGGCCGCCCTCTTCCTCGTCCGAACAAGATCCCCAAGAGCCTGTACCCACTTGTATGTACTCTGCACATGTGAACTCGACATGTTGTCTCTTGCTGCTTCTGAAGCTGAACTGAACTGAAGCTTAAACTGTATGTGCAGGAGAAGAGCTCGATGAGCTGCACGGCCTCACACATGAGGAGCAGGAGGCCCAGGGAGGAGGAGTCATTTGTTTACAGTAGGAAGATTGGCTTATGACCTGGTGCATACCTGCATGGTATTTTCAGTAGAGATGATTCAAAATCAAATCAGCTGTTTGTTAACGTGGTGTTGCCTGCTGCGGTTTTACTATATTGTGAATTTCTGATTGTGTGCAAAGGGGACACATGTTCAACTAATTAGATCAGTTTGTTAACTAGAACGTGTTATTGGGAATAAGCACAGATCAATTGTCAGCACAAGAAATGTGGAATGCATTAGAAGTCATTGCTGTTATTGTTATAATGTTTAATCTTAAAAAAGTATACCTACTCTCTCACATGGTTACTGATACGCAATTTTTGTTTGCCTCTTCTCGTGCTGCAGGATGGAACTGGAACCGAACTTGGTAGTTGAAATAATTCTCTGTCGTAAGTTGCATATCCTAAACAGTAATTTATGACATTTCGTTTTCGTCCTTATGAATTATCCTTAATAGGTTTTTATCTCAGAGCCGGAATAATATACCCAATTCATATGCAACGAATACACACGAAATATATGAATACTAATGAAGGCCATGTGTCTTTCTTATTTCATGCACTCTATGCCCAGTCACCTACTTAAGAGTTTCAATTTTTGTTGCATAATTCTCGTGCCACTGAAATATGTAATGTGAAACCTGCTCCCATCTGCTCTCATTGTATAAGAGTGTAACTTTTTATATAACCAGAACCCTTCCAGGTGTTAGATTTATAGTTAATTACTACTTAGTTTACTATTCAGGATGTTCCCACATTTTTCTTGGGTACAATTAATAATTTTCATGCTTTATGCAGGTTTGGAGATGACATGTACTAAGAATCTAATTATTTTCTCTTGTTGTTCTTTTGTAGTTAATTCAAGGAGGACCCTATATCTAAAGGTAACAGAGCAGTTTATATCATAATTCCATTGCTTGATTTCTAGAAGAATGAAAAAGGGAGAAATGGTTGTTTCATTTGGTGTGCGGATCTGGTTTAAAGTGTGCGTGCTTATATCTGGAAGATCTTGGTTGCAAAAGTATATCAGGAAGATCTTGGTTGCAAAAGTGATCAGATATACTCCTCTGTACCAAAATATAAGACGTTTTTTTTCAGTTCAATTGAATTGAAAAAATGTTTTGTATTTTCGTACGGAGGGAGTAATAGTCAACACAACCAGGTTGGTTCTGTAATTAAATGCCTATGATCTTGTAATTCTGAATCAAATAGTTTGATTACACAAAGAATGATATTTACTTTGTGTAAGATCTTGTAATTCTGAACCAAGTTAATTCTGAATCAAATATTTTTTCTACTATTCTATATGTAATAAATAGAGCACAAAGAATGATATTTTCTTTGTCAGCATATATAGGTCTTAAGTAGCAAATCGGGGCATTATACATAGTTTTGTTTTGCTTTGGATTTCAATTAACTTGGAATCGAGGGAGAAGTTATGCTCTCTGTAATTTTAGCCTAACAGGTAATTCTTATGCGTTTGAATAGGGTATGGTATTTTTTTTATTTAATTAGTTTGGCGTTTCTTGTAGGCGAAAGTTCTTCCACGGGTGTTTAGAATTGGAAATGGTTAACTTACGTTGATATGGTACCATAACTATTCCACTTGCAAGAATATGTAAGGGTATATGGCAAGGCAATTCTTGTTTGACGAGCATAATGAAAAACAAAGCGGCAAAAGAAGATAAATGATGAAAGAAGAGATAATTTTTGTTCGAGGGTGGGGATGGAAAAATATGTGGCACGGATAAGCAAAAACATCTTGGTCGCCATATGAAAATGAAATGATGGAAAAAATGGAATAAACATGTTAGTTGGACATGGCACATTCATGAAACATAAAACCCATCTAATTAGTTTCTCTCACAATCTTTATTTTGTTATACTCCGTTCTATTCCCGATCTCCAATTGATGCATGACGGTGTATGTGAACACTTGCATCGATCCATCCACCTTGTGCCGTAATTAACATGAATAAATGGAGGTGGTGTGGGGATGCAGGGAGGGGGAACAAATTGAAGATGGGTAGCACTGTACAGTTTCCTAGCAGTGAGTGTTTCCAGCTTCTTACATTTTATTTGTATCATAGTCGATTTGTTCGTTTTGATTTATAGCCTTGTATATGTTCACCTCTACTACCAGATTTCCATAATGGAAGGTCGTCTGGTGTATTTGAATGTTGCCAGTTTATGTGGGCCAACAACCAGTGAGCTTATGTCAAAACAAGCATGACATCTCTTTGATTATTTTAGGGTCCTGTCATGATTGGTGTGTAACTGAATCTTGAGAATTCATTGGATGTTTCGCGGGTGTGCAATCGAACTTGTATGACTTGACATGCAAATGCATTATTCATAATGAAAATAGTATAATTAAGTGTTTAAAAAATCATTCCATAATTCTGTAAAAAAAAGATGGCATCTTTTTCCAGGTAACTAAGTGATAATGGTAAAAAAAATACGTTTTTTGGACAGTCTCATGTCTACAAGGTTGGATCGTTGAGATATTAGGAAGTGTGCATTAGTACTCCCCGTGAAAAACCGACCGGCGGGGAATGAGAAAAGCCCACGAACTCCAGATTTTTTTTGATGTGTCTGTATTTGAATTTCTGTGTCTTGATAGAAGTTTAAAGAAATATGGCTAACAGTATGCACGCCATCAGTACACACATGCACTCACATATGGTCGGTACCACCACTATCCTAACCATTTAACTATTGGTTGGTTCAAAAATATTTTCTCCGGGCGGGGGCACATGCCATTTTTTCTCCTTCACCATGGACCCTGAATTTGCTTAACTCTAGACGTGTCGATGGGCTGCTTAGCTTACACGTGAACTGGAAGTGGCAAAGCTTATCCTGAAGACGGACTCAAGAAACGGTGGCTTCTAAGTTAAGAAGCTCAGAAATTGATAGTTCAATCTATAGCCCTATCGCTGAGGTAAAGAAGTACATGCGATCAAGGGAGGGGGTATATGGTGGCATGGTGAGATGCTTGGCTTATGGATCCGCTCATTGGCTAGCGGAGGAGGGTTGTGCGAATAAGTTATATATAAAACTTGGGTTAGGTATCCGTCGGATCGTATTCATGATGTTATGGAATAAAAAACATGTTTTATTTAGTTGTCAAGAAGAGATCATCTATAGCTGGATTTACCAAATCCGCCCCCTAGACATCCATGGATGCGCCTGGTCAGTGTCTGATTGTATCCGTTCTGAGCCATTTTTTGTCTGTGCATGCAGTCATGTTTCACATTTTCTCCCTCACTTGCATGTTATTGGTGGAGATGAAGAGGAAGAAAGAAAAGAAAGAAAGATGGACCGTGTCCGCGAGCCCACATATCCTCTCCATATATGGTGTCAATAGAGGGTTTGCGGACAACCCGGACGTATAGGACATTAGGGATGGTATGAGGGGTGTGGTTGTGTCACCTTTTTTCCTTCTCTCTTGTTCGGTCATCGACCGGGCGCGTCCGTGGACATTTGTGGAGGATTTGAGAGTATGAAGTGTGTTAGCTGATTGTCGTGTTAGCTGAGATGACATTGTTCTCGGTTATTTTAGCTAGCTCCATCATTAGCATCTTAACTTCTTTTCAAAAGCCCGTAGCAACACATGGCCATAGAATCCGCTATTAACATCATAATTCAGTTTCAAAAGCCCGCAGCAACGCACGGGCGTTCTACTAGTAGCTAGTAAATATGCATCATATTATGCGACCCAATGACCTAGCGTCACCTCGAAGCACCTCATGCTGATAGGCCATCCCCTGTGGCGGTGGCACCCAATGTGATTTATGCTCCAAGTCCTGGGCCAAACGTCCAGCCCATCCGTCTGTGAGTTTCGTCCCGAAATCACTAGTTTAAGGATCACGGGAGCTCCTATGCAGCGCTACAGGCGCCCGTTAACGATCTGGCGCCTGCAGCGCTGCTAGCATGGGCCGGCCCACTAGCGTACTGCCGCATTTTTTCTATTTTCCATTACGAAAATAAAAATGTAAAATAAAAAAGGTTTACAGATTTAAAGAAAAAAGGTTCATCATTTGAAAAAAAGTTCATATCGTTAAAAACGGTTCACCAATTTCAAAAAAAGTTCATCTATTTGAAAAAAAGTTCATTCAAATTGAAAAAAAGTTCATCCAATTTAGCAAAAGTTCATTAATTTTTTAGAAAGTTCATTAAATTTGAAAAAAGTTCATAGAAAGTTCATGTATTTTTAGAAAAAAGTTCATTGAACTAAAAAAAAGTTCATAAATCTAAAAAAGGTTCTTCGATATTTCAAAAAGTTCATCAATCTGAATTTTTTTTTGAAATTTTTAAAAAAGTTCATAGAATTTTCAAAAAACAAGTCGTCAACCGGCACCTAGATGGGCCAGCCCATTTATGAACGCCACGGGCGCCGGTTAACAAAAATGCATGTTAACTGGCGCCTGTGGCGCCAAATAGGGCCAAATAGGAAATGCCAAGGATCACCCCTTACAAAGGTCACTCCTGAAATCACTGCATTTGCATCACTTGTGACAACTTGAGAGTGGTTTTATCTCTTGAACCGTTCATCTAAATCCCGAACGGTTTTCGCCGTTGAATTTTTCGCCCGGAGATCTACGATACTAGATCACATGTTAAAAGGTTTCAAAGAAAAAAATTACACAAAAAAACTAAAACCGAAGAAAAAACCAAAAAAATAATACAACAAAGATAAAAGAACGAAAACCGGAAAAACTGACAACCAAAGAAAGAATGATGAAAAAGAAGAAAATACAGAAGCCGCAAGCACGATTTTTTCTTCATGATCCCTTTTACCAAAAAAAAGGCTTTCGCACGCTTTACAGGTAAAGCAACGATCAAGAAACAACCCGATACAAACACATGACATCATAATACCCGCACACACCCAAGGCTAGATACATAGGAGCTCAAATTCAGCTACACCACTCCCTACAACTCCAAGCAATCAACAAATTTACAATAAGCAACACTATGGAGTAAACGGAGCTCTCAACCGTGAAAGCCACCGCGAAGAGACGATGCCAAACGCCGACGAGATGTGGGGTCCTGCACACACCTGAAAGTTTTTGAATTTTTTTTCAATTTTATATGAATTTACTGTTCATGAGGGTGTAGGGGCACTCGGGAGCTGTTAGACATTTCTCATGAATGTGAATTGTATCGCCAAATGTCTGTATTGTCAACCTGCTGACCGAGTCGCTTGTGAACTTGATCCTGTGTAACAAGCATCAGTAGCACTTGCAAGCACCTTTTTCATCTATATTTTCCCAGTAAATAAATTTAGATTAACAAAACCATCAACCAGACGTAATACGACTGGCAACATACTTACAAAGGAAACGGTTGAAAGATGCAAAGTTCCTCCATCCTTAGCTTAGGCTCTACTTTTGTTTGTTAATAATATGGGATCATGTGATTCATGCCGTGTTGAAATGGGCAAGATTTTAAGAAGCAAGTTTGAATATCAGCTACTCTTAAGCCAGGCAAAATGTTGAATAATTAAAAGGCAAGTACAATTTTATATTTGCAATTATCACCCGACCGAAAAGGAAATATTGCGTGCACGCAGGAAGCCGGCATCAGTCACGCGTCGGGTAGAAGGGCGAGGTGGCGAGGCAGCAGGTGCCAGTTGGCCAAAGCACGTCCTAAGCCATTTGATTCTTGCTTACAGTATGATAGTTGTAGTACATATGCATCAATATTATGCGACCCACCCGAGCTCACCTCGAAGCACCTCCTGATAGGCCATCCCCTGTGGCGGTGGCACCCAATATGATTTCTGCTCCAAGTCCTGGGCCAGACATCCAGCCCATCCGTCTATGAGTTTCGTCCCGAAATCACTAGTTAAAGATCACCCCTTATAAAGGTCACTCCCGAAATCGCTGCATTCGCATCACTTGTGACAACTCGAGAGTGGTTTTATCTCTTGAACCGTGCATCTAAATTCCAAACGGTTTTCACCGTTGAATTTTTCGCCCGGAGATCTACGAAACTAGAACCCATGTTAAAAGGTTTCAACGAAAAAAATTACACAAAAAAACTAAAACCAAAGAAAAAACAAAAAAAATACAAAAAAGATAAAAGAATGAAAACCGGAAAAACTGACAACAGAAAAAAGAATGATGAAAAAAAGAGGAAAATACAGAAGCCTGAAGCACGGTTTTTTCTTCACGTTCCCTTTTACCAAAAAAAGGCTTTCGCCCGCTTTACAGGTAAAGCAACGATCAAGAAACAACTCGATACAAACACACGACATCATAATACCCGCACACACCCAAGGCTAGATACATAGGAGCTCAAATTCAGCTACACCACTCCCTACAACTCCAAGCAATCAACAAATGTACAATAAGCAACACTATGGAGTGAACGGAGCTCTCAACCGTGAAAGCCACTGCGAAGAGACGATGCCAAATGCCGACGAGATGTGGGGTCCAAGGCGGTGCCTTCAATAAGGGCACGACACGAAGGCGCCGCCACCGCCCGATCCAAAGGATGTAGATCTTCATCTGGAGCAATCGAAGGACAAAGAGTCATCGTGACGGAGCCTTCAAGAGGGGTATGACGGCCACGGACGCCATCACCATCAATATGGACAAAGCCTGACAGGGGATACCTCCGACAAGGACGCTCCGCCTCCGATCAAGATGAGGCCAACCATAAGATCTCTCACACAACCGCCATGACACGGCGAACCTAGCCTTCACGTCGCCAACATGACCATGGAAGCCAGCCAACACCTAAGCCACGCGCTCCACCTAGGAGCACCGCGCTACTCCAACCACCAGGGCCGCCGCCATGCACCAGACACCTTTGAGAGCACCCAAAGGCATGTGCTTTGCATCTACCGGCACACCTCTACCCTGTTGGAACCGCCAACAACCGGCCTGACCCGAAGAAGGTCAGATCCGGCGTCATGAGGTACCATGTCGGGGAAAGAGGAAGGAGGAGGAGTGGAACACTTCCATTTCCGGCGCCTCTGCGCTGGTGACGGGAGGCCATACCCCTTGTCTTAGCCCCCATCTCTCCTGCTACCCTCCCCACATGACAACCTCTTGTCGCCCCACCACGGCTCATCCCGATGTCGGCATGAGGCTGCCACTAGCTGCCCGTCGATCGACGAGAGGGGCCAGATCAGCCACCACCCGCCACCTAGGAAGCTCACCAGGAGAGGTCAACGCCCGTGTTGCACAAGGACCCGGGGCGCCGCCGCAACCCACGGTGCTACGACCCTCACCGCAAGTGGAAACAAGGTAACCATGGCCACCACCGCCTCCGTCGCCCACCATGCCGCTACGCCCAACGCTCGGGTAGTGCTCCGGCCAGATGACACCGGCCCGCACCAACACCCGCCAACAAGAGGACGAGAAACCGACGCAGACCGGGCTTCTCCGAGAAGCAAATTTGTGTTCATTGTGGAAGCACATTTTTTCCCCTAGAAGCAGAACTGTGCCTCTCACGAAATCAAATTTGTGATTCTCGTGGAAGCACATTCGTTTTCCACGCAAAATAAATAAATTGAGCTTCATCATAACCTAGGAAAAACCAAACGAAAACCAAAAAGCCAAAAAGACCCTCATCTAAAACCCGAAAACGCGTGTAGAAAATAAAAAAACAAAATCAAAAGGGAGCGCCCAGCACGCGAAATGTGGCGGCAGCTGGACGCACTACTTGCCGTGCTCCCAGCTACCGGTTACAACTTACACCGGGTATCTGCCCTGGCCCCTCTGGTACAGTTTGTTCTGGTTGCACATTGGCTTCGCGCTTCGGGAGTGGCAATGGTGTCATGAACTCATGATGCAGTCCAGAAAGCCTATCATCTCCAAGTCGGTGAGTACCATGGTGAAGCTCACTATATTTTGGCTTGGAACAAGGACGTTTGTAATTCTCCAACCTTGTAACTAGATAGAACTTTATTGCGACTGAGGGGGTGTTTGGTGATATAGACCTTAGGAGGATGCGAAGCTTTCTCTCTCTGTCCGAGGATTCGAAAGAGCAGGTGTTTGATGTTTCTCCCGACGTACTATGCATTCTTGTGGGCACTTTTAGTCTCATCGCCCGTGTTGCCAACAAGAAAAATAGCAACATCAATCGCCGCCGCATGGCAGCTTTCAGGACATTCCTTCATAACCCGGAGCTGAAAGATCTTTACCTGCATGGCCGGCATTACACATGGAGCAACGAGTAGGCGGTGAGTACCATGATGAATCCAGACAGAGTCCTCTCCAGCCATGGCTGGGATGCTGCGTTCCCGAGCTGTCTCCTTCAGCCTCTAGGCTCTGAGATGTCGGATCACTGTCCTCTGTTGTTATCCTGTGATGCAGGGTTCAAGCAAATGCGCTCATTCGGATTCGGAAATGACATTTAATAAATACAAAATGTCCATGCCTACAAGCGGCTGTCCATGGGCAACGTTCTCATTCGTACTGTCGTGAGAGATGGGGCGCCCTTTGTGCTCAATAAGCCCATCCCGAGCAGGTCGTGCTGCATGACCGCTAGCTCTAGTACTATGCCCAGAAGCATATCCCTTTAAGAGCCCTTTTTACACTTCAAAACCTCCTTTATTCAATTAACAGAATGGTTGCATTGTTTACAAACATGGGGATAATGGCCACTGGGTCCACATCTAACCAAATATTATGGGGAGAGATATTTACCATTTAAAGCTTGTGTCATGGTATTAAGAACTGCACAGACCGAGCCTTCATATTAACATCAGTGTTGGGGCTGAAAATATGTTAGTTTTCTCCACAGACACCAATTGTCCAGAAGCCGTACGATATAAATCAGGACATCATTTAAGAATGAAACATTTTTTTATATTGGCTTCCATCAAAATTAAGGAATCATCAACAAATAGAAGGTTATCCCCTCAGTGCATGAGTCGATAATGTTGTTAGCCCCTCGGAGCATAGCAAAAAAATATAAGGGGATCGGGATTCCCCTTGCCACAAGCCCTAGAGGGTTTAAAGCTATCAATTTTCTCATTATTAACACACACTCAATACACTAATAATAAAACACAAGAACCTCTTAACATTGTAGGAATTAGAAAGCATATAATATAAAAAGGACATAGGAATGAATGTTGGCAGCATTGTTGGATCGACAATTGGCTTATTGTGGGTGGGCCTTGTGGTAGCCTCGCAAGGACACATAAGAAGTACCTAGAATTATCTTCATGCCAAAGAAGAAACCATCTATAAGAATCTCGAGCACTCCATGAGAAATATTTGAGAAACCGTCCTAAGAAGAAACCAAGCATACACACGATAGAGATGTCTCAAAAGATCCTAGAACTAGCAAACTATTTTTTTTCAAACACAAATGATCCAACTAATTGCATAATCTTCTAGGTTTTTTGAATATTCTTTTTCGTTAGTTAGAACCATAGTTGGTCCTACCACGGGGCAACTAACTGCAAATGTACTCCCGCTTCAATAATAAACTATCAATAGATTTACAGTTTAGGTTGATACAATAAGGACATCTTAGGAGATAAATGAATTATAAAGCAACTTATTGAAAACTGTAGAAGTGCATGCTCTAGCCAATGCAACCAAAAAACCGATTTGATGGAAGAGACTAGGCAGCACATTATACGTCAACACTCCCCCTCACGTGTGGCTCCCTCAGGCCTAAATGTAGACCGAAAGTGGGTTGCAATTTAATTGCGCCAACCGGGTCTTAAACTCGAGACGTCTTGGCTTTGATACCATATAAAAGTGCATGCTCTAGTCAATGCAACTAAAAGACCGATTTGATGGAAGAGACTAGGCAGCACATTATACGTCAACAAAAACTAGTTATGAAATATACGAAGATTTCACTCACCAAACAGAGTGTCTTATACTATTACACCACACTGAATTTGACGGGAGTAGGGGGAGCAACAAAATCCACTAGCAGAACCACATGTCTATTCTTTATCCAAAAGACACATGCATCCTTTTGTGCATTGTCATGGAACCGGACAACAATGGTCTCACAATTTTTGGTTTGAGAACACAATTTTTGGTTTGAGAATTATCTACGTAGATCAATGCCCTACTTTCACCAAAAAAAGGATATATCAAGTGCCAAAATTAATGATATTGTGATCTTTGGACCGAACAAGTACATCAACAACAGATTAAACCACGAGATAGTATAATCAATCTACTCTTCCTAGTCTGATACAATCTGAAAATTTAGGGGGAAAAGCATATAACCTTTAATGCCTCAATATATTAAATTCGAAAGTGGAACTATCGTGTAATTAATCCAAAGGATATTGCAGGTTTGCAGCAGAGTCCAGTCAAAATTTCCATGATTCTCAAGGACGAGATGTTGCTACCCATTACAGAGTGCAATGGGATAGCAAACGACTTTTCAAAATTAAATACACTCATTGCTTCTATGAAGCAAATGCAGGTGTTGATAGTTTAGGCAAATACAACTATATCACTAGATCTTACAGCTTTTGGGATGTCTCGATCCTTGATTTTATAGCGTGCTTCATTGGAAGTCTTGGGAAAGTAACGGCCTTGGAAGTTGAGTCGAGATGCGACTAGACTGGATTTGGGTTTGGGGGCCCCATGGTAGCTGGCAACTCCAGCCGCCAGGAAGTCGTATCAGCAGGAGCTCCTATACGACGCCTTATGCGCCGGTTCAGGCAACTGGTGCCCACCGGCGCATCTGGTGGGCCGGCCCAGGAACACGCTTCGTATATATAGCGAGAAAAACCTCCGAAAAATGTTGCTCACGTGTGGATTAAAGCTCGCGACGTTTAGATACGATGCACGATGCCTAGCCACTAGAGCTACTAGGACCTAGTGAATGATTACAACGAGAAAAGTTTAAGAACAATTGTGGCCACGCTATTTCTTGCACATACATTTTAGAAAAAACATGATTTTTTGGGGGAAAATGTGATTTTTTAAACCATGAATTAGGAAAAAATTCATGTATTCAAAAAGATTCATGAGTTAGAAAAAAGTTCATTGATTTTCTAAAAAGATCATAAATTTGAAAATAAAATCACCGATTTTGGGAAAAAAAGTTGATCGATTTTCAATAAAGTTCACAAATTCAAACAAAATTCATCTGTTTTGAAAAAGTTTATTGATTTGAAAAAACAGTTCATAGATTTTTCTAAAAAGTTCACAAATTCAAAAAATGTTCATCAATTTGAAAAAATAATTCAATGATTTTGAAAAAAATCACAAATCAGAAAAAAGTTCATCAATTTCCAAAAAAATATTGATTTCTAAAAAAGGAACAAATTTTCTAGAAGTTCATGGAATTAAGAAAAATAAAAAAGGAAAAAAAGAAAAGGAAAGGAAAAAAAAGAAGAAGAAAAAAAGAGAGAGAAGTAATCACAACAGGCGAGGTGAGCCTGCTGGTTACTCGAGTTTATCTAGTACAGGACAGGTTTACATAATAACACATTAACGGGCGCAGTGGGCGCCATTTAGGAATTGCCCGCATCAGCTCCGGTCATGATCGCATCTAATGTCCCACACAATGTCGGCCATCGCAATCTTCCGTCGAAGCCTGTCTTGCCCGAAAACCCGCGTCCCACGCACCCGCTCAGCCACAAACGGGCCTGCCCCACCGCCAAGCCGCCACTCTACCGCTGGATCCGCGTTCCCACGACGCTGTAGGCCCCGCCAAATCCTACACCAACACGAATTAGGGCTGCCCCGCACCACCAGGGGCGGCGCCAGGGGTCTTCTTTGGACTTCAGATGAGTACCAAAGATTTGTTGATGTATGTATATACTGTAGCTATATTTGATGTATATTACTAGTGCTCATGGTAAAAATAATTCATTTAATACCAAGGACTTGATTCCTACCGCCGCTGCTGCGCGCCACCCAAGCACAACGAGAGAGAGGATGGAGGCTTCGCCGTCGCCAATGTCGTGCGGGCTTCGCCTCCCTGATGACGGCAAGGGTAGGGAGAGGAGGGGCAACACCGGGTGGTGGCGGCGTAGGGTTCAGGCGTGACGCTCACGCGGGGGCGATGGGGATATTTTTCATCACCAACTGCCATCTAGGATCTCCCATGTGGATCGTTTCTCGATCTCTAGATTGTCTCTTTCGGCTAGTTATTTTGCACATCAAGCGAGGTTCGATACACCGAACACCCGTGACTCCGTGAGCTTGCATTGCCTGCCTGACCGCCGATCGAGCACCAGGGAGATCGTCGTCACCTCCACCTAGTTGGCCCGTTGGCGCGTGCAGCCAAGCCAACATTCGTCGTCTCCGCTTCCAAGCCTCTAAAGATCGGCTCACCCAACGCCAAACCTTCCTGCCCCGTGAACGAATAGCCTGCCGCGAAATGTGGATACGCAACTGTCCGAGCCGATACTGATATGTGTGCACGCAGTATTATATATCCACTCTCGTCAGTTCTTGGCTTCGATCCGGGCTCTAGACCTATCTGTCCCAAGGCCAGACGGCAAGGTACTATAGTAGTAGTATTGACCAAGATTGATGTACGTAGTACTCTTTCCGTCCGGGCTTTTTAGGCCTCCTTTCATTTTGAGTCAAAATTTGACCATTAATTTAACTAATAAAATATAAATTATACTCCCTTTGTTTTAAAATATAAGTCTTTTAAGGAATTTCAATATAGACTAGATATGAATGTAAATAGACATATTTTAGAGTGTAGATTCACTCATTTTGCTCCGTGTATAGTTCATATTGAAATCTTTAAAAAAGACTTGTATTTACGAATGGAAGGAGTATGTTACGAAAATTATACCATAGAAAAACTCTTTCAATTACAGATCTAAAAATATACTTTGTCTAGCATATACTTTATATATTTTTAATCAAATACTTGGTCAAACTTGGCCCAAAATGCGATGGGGCCTAATAAACCCGGACGGAGGATTAGCATGATATTCAACTCAACTACTTAGACTACTCATGGTGGGAGTACATAGGTGGTAACATCATATATATCTAGGAAAAATAGATGATGTGATAAGTAATTAATTAGGAAAGAATGGCATGTGGTAACATAATATGTTACTCACATAATGAGTAACATCACAGATACCAAGACAAGATGAGTCTACAATCTAATAAATAAAGTGTTGCATGATACCACACATATGTTACTTCCCACTATAGAAATATAGTAATATAGACTAGTAACATATGCATGTTACAAGTCTAAATTACTCCCCACTAGGGGTAGTCTCAAGCATATGCCACTGGTATACCGGCCGAACTCGATTGGTCGGCAGGCAGTTTGAATGCAACGCGTTGGATTCAACAGAGTCGTGAAAACACATTTTTTCTGATAAATATATAGCTCTTCTACTCTTCCATAATCAGTGGCTTTAGGGCATTGAAGGAAATATGCCCTAGAGGCAATAATAAAGTTATTATTTATTTCCTTATATCATGATAAATGTTTATTATTCATGCTAGAATTGTATTAACCGGAAACATAATACATGTGTGAATACATAGACAAACAGAGTGTCACTAGTATGCCTCTACTTGACTAGCTCGTTAATCAAAGATGGTTATGTTTCCTAACCATGGACAAAGAGTTGTTATTTGATTAACGGGATCACATCATTAGGTGAATGATCTGATTGACATGACCCATTCCATTAGCTTAGCACCCGATCGTTTAGTATGTTGCTATTGCTTTCTTCATGACTTATACATGTTCCTATGACTATGAGATTATGCAACTCCCGTTTACCGGAGGAACACTTTGTGTGCTACCAAACGTCACAACGTAACTGGGTGATTATAAAGGTGCTCTACAGGTGTCTCCAAAGGTACATGTTGGGTTGGCGTATTTCGAGATTAGGATTTGTCACTCCGATGTCGGAGAGGTATCTCTGGGCCCTCTCGGTAATGCACATCACATAAGCCTTGCAAGCATTGCAACTAATGAGTTAGTTGTGAGATGATGTATTACGGAACGAGTAAAGAGACTTGCCGGTAACGAGATTGAACTAGGTATTGAGATACCGACGATCGAATCTCGGGCAAGTAACATACCGATGACAAAGGGAACAACGTATGTTGTTATGCGGTCTGACCGATAAAGATCTTCGTAGAATATGGAGGAGCCAATATGGGCATCCAGGTCCCGCTATTGGTTATTGACCGGAGACGTGTCTCGGTCATGTCTACATTGTTCTCGAACCCGTAGGGTCCGCACGCTTAAGGTTACGATGACAGTTATATTATGAGTTTATGCATTTTGATGTACCGAAGGTTGTTCGGAGTCCCGGATGCGATCACGGACATGACGAGGAGTCTCGAAATGGTCGAGACATAAAGATTGATATATTGGAAGCCTATGTTTGGATATCGGAAGTGTTCCGGGTGAAATCGGGATTTTACCGGAGTACCGGGAGGTTACTGGAACCCCGCGGGAGCTATATGGGTCTTAATGGGCCTTAGTGGAAGAAGAGGAGAGGCATCCAGGGCTGGGCCGCGCGCCCCTCCCCCTAGTCCGAATAGGACAAGGAGAGAGGGGGCCGGCGCCCCTTCCTTCTCTCTCTCTCTTTTCCCACCTCACGAGTCCTATTCCAACTAGGATTGGGGGAGAAGTCCTACTCCCGGAGGGAGTAGGACTCCTTCTGGCGCGCCCTATGTGGCCGGCCGGCCTCTCCCTCTTGGTCCTTTATATACAAAGGCAGGGGCACCCCAGAGAGACACAAGTTGATCCACGTGATCATATTCTTAGCCGTGTGCGGCGCCCCCTGCCACCATAGTCCTCGATAATATTGTAGCGGTGCTTAGGCGAAGCCCTGCGACAGTAGTACATCAAGATCGTCACCACTCCGTCATGCTGACGGAACTCTTCCCCGACACTTTGCTAGATCGGAGTCCGGGGATCGTCATCGAGCTGAACATGTGCTAGAACTCGGAGGTGCCGTAGTTTCGGTGCTTGATTGGTCGGGCCGTGGAGACGTACGACTACATCAACCAAACGCTTCCGTTGTTGATCTACAAGGGTACGTAGATCACACTCTCCCCTCTCGTTGCTATGCATCACCATGATCTTGCGTGTGCGTAGGAAAATTTTGAAATTACTACGTTCCCCTTCAGTGGCATCCGAGCCAAGGTTTTATATGTTGATGTTATAGCGCGAGTAGAACACAAGTGAGTTGTGGGCGATATAAGTCATACTGCTTACCAGCATGTCATACTTTGGTTCGGCGGTATTGTTGGACGAAGCATCCCGGACCGACATTACGCATAGCTTACGCGAGACCGGTTCTCCCGATGTGCTTTGCACATAGGTGGCTTGCGGGTGACAGTTTCTCCAACTTTAGTTGAACCAAGTGTGGCTACGCCCGGTCCTTGCAAAGGTTAAAACAGCACCAACTTGACAAACTATCGTTGTGGTTTTAATGCGTAGGTAAGATTGGTTCTTGCTTAAGCCCGTAGCAGCCACGTAAAACTTGCAACAACAAAGTAGAGGACGTCTAACTTGTTTTTGCAGGGCATGTTGTGATGTGATATGGTCAAGACATGATGCTAAATTTTATTGTATGAGATGATCATGTTTTGTAACCGAGTTATCGGCAACTGGCAGGAGCCATATGGTTGTCGCTTTATTGTATGCAATGCAATCGCGCTGTAATGCTTTACTTTATCACTAAGCGGTAGCGATAGTCGTGGAAGCATAAGATTGGCGAGACGACAACGATGCTACAATGAAGATCAAGGTGTCGCGCCGGTGACGATGGTGATCATGACGGTGCTTCGGAGATGGAGATCACAAGCACAAGATGATGGCCATATCATATCACTTATATTGATTGCATGTGATGTTTATCTTTTATGCATCTTATCTTGCTTTGATTGACGGTAGCATTATAAGATGATCTCTCACTAATTATCAAGAAGTGTTCTCCCTGAGTATGCACTGTTGCGAAAGTTCTTCGTGCTGAGACACCACGTGATGATCGGGTGTGATAGGCTCTACGTTCAAATACAACGGGTGCAAAACAGTTGCACACGCGGAATACTCAGGTTATACTTGACGAGCCAAGGATATACAGATATGACCTCGGAACACGGAGACCGAAAGGTCGAGCATGAATCATATAGTAGATATGATCAACATAGTGATGTTCACAAATGAAACTACTCCATCTCACGTGATGATCGGACATGGTTTAGTTGATTTGGATCACGTAATCACTTAGAGGATTAGAGGGATGTCTATCTAAGTGGGAGTTCTTAAGTAATATGATTAATTGAACTTAAATTTATCATGAACTTAGTCCTGGTAGTATTTTGCAGATCATGTTGTAGATCAATAGCTCGCGTTGTTGCTTCCCTGTGTTTATTTTGATATGTTCCTAGAGAAAATTGTGTTGAAAGATGTTAGTAGCAATGATACGGATTGGATCCGTGATCTGAGGTTTATCCTTATTGCTGCACAGAAGAATTATGTCCTTGATGCACCGCTAGGTGACGGGCCTATTGCAGGAGCAGATGCAAACGTTATGAACGTTTGGCTAGCTCAATATGATGACTACTTGATAGTTTAGTGCACCATGCTTAACAGCTTAGAATCGGGACTTCAAAGACGTTTTGAACGTCATGGACCATATGAGATGTTCCAGGAGTTGAAGTTAATATTTCAAGCAAATACCCGAGTTGAGAGATATGAAGTCTCCAACAAGTTCTATAGCTAAAAGATGGAGGAGAATCGCTCAACTAGTGAGCATGTGCCCAGATTGTCTGAGTACTACAATCGCTTGAATCAAGTGGGAGTTAATCTTCCAGATAAGATAGTGATTAACAGAATTCTCTAGTCACCATCACCAAGTTAGTAGAACTTCGTGATGAACTATGATATGCAAGGGATAACGGAAACGATTCCCAAGCTCTTCGTAATGCGGAAATTGATGAAGGTAGAAATCGAGAAAAACATCAAGTGTTGATGGTAGACAAGACCACTAGTTTCAAGAAAAGGGCAGAGGGAAGAAGGGGAACTTCAAAAAGAACAGCAAGCAAGTTGCTGCTCAAGTGAAGAAGCCCAAGTCTGATCCTAAGCCTGAGACTAAGTGCTTCTACTGCAAAGGGACTGGTCACTGGAAGCGGAACTACCCCAAGTGATTGGCGGATAAGAAGGATGGCAAAGTGAACATAAGTATATTTGATATACATGTTATTGATGTATACTTTACTAGTGTTTATAGCAACCCCTCAGTATTCGATACTAGTTCAGTTGCTAAGATTAGTAACTCGAAACGGGAGTTGCAGAATAAACAGAGACTAGTTAAGGGTGAAGTGACGATGTGTGTTGGAAGTGGTTCCAAGATTGATATGATCATCATCGCACACTCCCTATAATTTCGGGATTAGTGTTGAACCTAAATAAGTGTTATTTGGTGTTTGTGTTGAGCATAAATATGATTTGATCATGTTTATTGCAATATGGTTATTCATTTAAGTAAGAGAATAAATTGTTGTTCTGTTTACATGAATAAAACCTTATATGGTTACACACCCAATGAAAATGGTTCGTTGGATCTCGATCGTAGTAATACACATATTCATGATATTGAAGCCAAAAGAAGCAAAGTTAATAATGATAGTGCAACTTATTTGTGGCACTGCCGTTTAGGTCATACTGGTGTAAAGCGCATGAAGAAACTCCATGCTGATGGGATTTTGGAATCACTTGATTATGAATCAGTTGATGCTTACGAACCATGCCTCATGGGCAAAGATGACTAAGACTCCGTTCTCCGGAACAATGGAGCGAGCGACAGATTTGTTGGAAATCATACATACTGATGTATGTGGTCCGATGAATAGGCTCATGGCAGGTATCATTATTTTCTAATCTTCACAGATGATTTGAGCAGATATGGGTATATCTACTTGATGAAACATAAGTCTGAAACATTTGAAAAGTTCAAAGAATTTCAGAGTGAAGTGGAAAATCATCGTGACAAGAAAATAAAAGTTTCTACGATATGATCGCAGAGGTAAAATATTTGAGTTACGAGTTTGGCCTTCAATTAAACAATGTGAAATAGTTTCACTACTCACGCCACCTGGAACACCATAGTGTAATGGTGTGTCCGAACGTCATAACCGTACTTTATTAGATATAGTGCGATCTATGATGTCTCTTACCGATCTACCACTATCGTTTTGGGGTTATGCATTAGAGACAGCTGCATTCACGTTAAATAGGGCACCATCTAAATCCGTTGAGAGGACACCGTGTGAACTATGGTTTGGCAAGAAACCTAAGCTGTCGTTTCTTAAACTTTGGAGTTGCGATGCTTATGTGAAAAAGTTTCATCTCGATAAGCTCAAACTCAAATCGGAGAAATATGTCTTCATAGGATACCCAAAGGAGATAGTTGGGTACACCTTCTATCACAGATCCGAAGGCACGACATTCGTTGCTAAGAATGTATCCTTTCTAGAGAAGGAGTTTCTCTCAAAAGAAGTGAGTGGGAGGAAAGTAGAGAACTTGATGAGGTAACTGTACCTGCTCCCTTATTGGAAAGTAGTTCATCACAGAAATCTGTTCCTGTGACTACTACACCAATTAGTGAGGAAGCTAATGATGATGATCATGTAACTTCAGATCAAGTTACTATCTAATCTCGTAGGTAAGCCAGAGTGAGATCCGCACCAGAGTGGTACGGTAATCCTATTCTGGAGGTCATGTTACTTGACCATGACGAACTTGCGAACTATGAGGAAGCGATGATGAGCCCAGATTCCACGAAATGGTTTCAAGCCATGAAATCTGAGATGGGATCCATGTATGAGAACAAAGTATGGACTTTGGTTGACTTGCCCGATGATCGGCAAGCAATTGAGAATAAATGGATCTTCAAGAGAAAGACGGACACTGATAGTAGTGTTACTATCTACAAAGCTAGAATTGTCGCAAAAAGGTCTTCGACAAGTTCAAGGTGTTGACTACGATGAGAGTTTCTCACTCGTATCTATGCTTAAGTCTGTCCGAATCATGTTAGCAATTGCCGCATTTTATGAAATCCGGCAAATGGATAAACAAAACTGCATTCCTTAATGGATTTATTAAAGAAGAGTTGTATATGATACAAAACCAGAAGGTTTTGTCAATCTTAAAGGTGCTAACAAAATGTGCAAGCTCCAGCGATCCATCTATGGACTAGTGCAAACATCTCGGAGTTGGAATATACGCTTTGATAAGTTGATCAAAGCATATAGTTTTATACAGACTTGCGGTGAAGCCTGTATTTACAAGAAAGTGAGTGGGAGCACTACAACATTTCTGATAAAGTATATGTGAAAGACATATTGTTGATCGGAGATAATGTAGAATTATTCTGCAAAGCATAAAGGAATGTTTGAAAGGAGTTTTTCAAAGAAAGACCTCGGTGAAGCTGATTACATATTGAGTATCAAGATCTATAGAGATAGATCAAGACGCTTGATAAGTTTTTTCAATGAGTACATACCTTGACAAGATTTTGAAGTAGTTCAAAATGGAACAGTCAAAGAAAAAGTTTCTTGCCTGTGTTACAATGTGTGAAGTTGAGTAAGACTCAAAGCCCGACCACGGCAGAAGATAGAAAGAGAATGAAAGTCATTCCATATGCCTCAGTCATAGGTTCTATAAAGTATGCCATGCTGTGTACCAGATCTATTGTATACCATACACTGTGTTAAGAGAGGGAGTACAATAGTGATCTAGGAGTAGATCAATGGATAGCGGTCAAAATTATCCTTACTGGAATAAGGATATGTTTCTCGATTACAGAGGTAACAAAAGGTTCGTCGTAAAGGGTTACGTCGATGCAAGTTTTGACACTGATCCAGATGACTCTAAGTCTCAATCTGGATACATATTGAAAGTGGGAGCAATTAGCTAGAGTAGCTCCATGCAGAGCATTGTTGACATAGAAATTTGCAAAATACATGCGGATCTGAATGTGGCAGACCCGTTGACTAAACTTCTCTCACAAGCAAAACATGATCACTTTTTGGGTCTTAATCACATAGCGATGTGAACTAGATTATTGAATCTAGTAAACCCTTTGGGTGTTTGTCACAGCCCGAGAATTTGCTTGCAACTATTTACTTGAGTGAGCATCATGCATCATGTCTAAATTCTGAAAGTTGAATTGAGGTTAGATGAAACCCTCATAAATCACTTCAAAAATAATCAACATTAGAATCTTTTCAAAGAAGTCCAAGAAAATGTTCCTCTTAGTCTCTGAAAATATTGGCAAGAGGTAAAACTTAAAACAATATTTTTGGAATCTCAGAGATATTTCTTTTGGGCCTTTGAATTAATTAAATAACTATTTGCATTAGATATATATTCTTTATATAATTAATATATGTCCAATAATCCTGGAACATTTTATGTGGTTTGGGATATTTTAATTCTAGTCACATATTTATTTTCAGGATTTTATAAAATGATTTAGTATTTTAACTAAATCAAAACAAAATAACATAAATAGAAAACCGAAACAGAATTAAGAGAGAGAGAGAGAGTAATCTCACCTGCAGCCCACCTGGCCGGCCCAGCTGGCAGCCCAGCCAACTGGCCCAGCCCACCGAGGGCAGGGGCGTCTTCTTCCTCCTGCCAGAAGGCAGAGGAGAAGACAGCCACGACGCCGCGGCATGCCACGCCGGCAGTTGCCTGCCTGGCTGCCCCCTCGTCGCCCTGGACATCCCCAACGCCGCCACGCACGCCCCTGGAACCCCTCGCACTCTCCCTCGCTCATCCTCCTCCTCCGTTTCTCTTACTCGCAACCGCCGAGCGTAGCCGTCGCCGCCGACGCGCACCGCCGTGGCCACCGTCTACCCCACGCCTCACCGACGCGCTCAGAGGCTCCGCCTCGACCTCCTCTTCCTCCTCACCGAGCCACGCCCCGCGGGAGCCCCTACAACGCCGCCATGAGCTTCGTCTTCTTCCTCGGACTCCAACGGCCGCCGTCCTCGATTCTCCATCGTCAGGACCTCCCCTGAGCCGCTGAGCCTACCCGTCGATCCGCTGTGAGCCCCTGTTGCTTCTCCTGTGCTCGCCCCCTCCGTTCCCGTCCCCTAGCTCCATTTCCCATCGCGGCCGAAAGGTTCTCGCTGCCGGCCGTGGCGTAGCCGTGGCCATAGCCGCGCACGCTCACAACGGAGCGCCTCACCGTGCTCAGAAAGCCCCCAGGAGGCCAACGCAGCTGCTAGCCGGCCCCTAGTGCATCGCAGCCTCGTGTCGCATGTTCCCGAACTCCGGCCGCCGCAAAAGTTGCCGCCGCCGTCAATTTAGTCAACCCCGGCGCGAGGTGTTGCCACCGCTGGATGCGCGAGTCTCCCAGCTCGCCGTAGCCGCAAACCACGAGCGAAACGATGCTCTGTAGCTCCGTCCCGAGCATCTTCGGTGAGCCACCACCGTGCTTTTGGTCGCCGGCGTCGACCGCTGACGTGGTCACTTAATTAAGACTAATCACCACTAATCCCTCCCTAACAGACGCTGACAGACGGGCCCCACCTGTTAATTAACCACAGGGTTATACCCTGTTTAATTTAAGCTAATGACTGTGGCCCCACCGGTCAGTTTGACCTGGCCACGTCACACGTTGACCGACCCCACCCGTCAGTGTTGACTTTGCTGACGCGGCAGTTGACTGGTCCCACATGTCATCCACCCAAACCAGCCCTGTTACACTGACCCGTGGGTCCCAGCCGTTAGGTTTGACTCTGGGCGACCGTGTTGACCAGCTGACATCACAGTGACGCAGTGCTGACGCAGTAACTCCTTTTTTAGGATTTATTCTTATTCAGGAAATTCTAGAAAATGCCCAAAACTTCTAAAAATCATAGAAATTCAACCGTAACTCAGAATGAAATAAATTATATATGAAAAATTATCAAAAAAATTCAAGGAATCCATCTGTACCATTTTCATGCATGTTAGAACAACTTAAGGCCACTGTTTAGGACAAATCAAATGAATGGTATTTAAATAACCACATGTGGAGTTTGAATTTGAACCTAGTGTTCAAACCAACTCCATTTAACTTGTTGTTAGTTGCATTAGCTCAATCAACAGCATATTGCCATGTCATGATCATGCATCATATTGTTGCATCGCATTGATTGTGTTCTTCCTTGTTGCCGGTAATTGTCCCCTCTCGGTAGACGCTGCTCCGACGCTGTGGTCGTTGACACTGATGAAGACCCAATGATATCTTCAGAAGTGCCAGGCAAGCAAAAACCCCTTGTTCATTCCGATACAAACCCACTCTCTCGCTCCTGCTCTCTTTTACTGCATTAGGACAACAATGATCATCTGTTACTTGTTGCGGTAGTTGAACCCCTTATCCTCTGCGTGACCTGTCATTGCCACAGTAAATAGATGAAACCCACTAGCATGAGTAGGAGTTGTTTGAGCCCTGATGTGCCTACTCATTCATGCTTGTTTGTCATGCCTGCTACTGCTTAGAGTTGAGTCAGGTCTGATTCATCGGGGGTGAATTGGAACAGTGATGAACATGCCCTACTGTGTGTGAGCTAAGTGTGTGAACACGTTTTGGTAAAGGTAGCGGTGAGAGGCCATGTAGGAGTACATGGTGGGTTGTCTCATTGAAACCATCCTCAGGAACTGAGTTCTGTGTCTGTGATCCATGAACAGCTACTACCACTCATTGGGATCCTTAATTGACCCTCTCGGCTTCTTAATCACCCTAGTACTCTGTCCAGGAGTTGCAACTAGTTTCTGGTGTTTGTAGGTTATGTGTTGGCGGCCGTGCGTAGCGCTGACCCTAGGGGTGGGCTATGATGCGGTAGATACACCATGGTCAGGCATGCCGGGCGCCCGTTTGGTGTCTCGGAACCCTGTACGCATTGTTCGAGGCCGTATGTGGAAACCTCGGCCGGACTCCCTGCGGATGGAACCTGGATAGGCGATAAACCTGGACTAGAGACTTGAGTGTTTAGGTAGGCCGTGGCCGACACCCTCGCCAGGCTTCCGCTTGAAGGTTGCCGAGATACATGACGTGTATATGGTGGTAAGTGGTGGGAGCGTGTGTGAAGAAGTACACCCCTGCAGGGTTATCAATATCTATTCGAATAGCCGGATTCCTCGGATATGGAAGCTTGGACCCCTTGCATAGTTCATAGACAAGTGAAAGTGGATACCCTAAAACTCGCAAGATAAGCGTGAGTGCTATGGATGGCCTTCTCATAGGGAGACGGGAGCGGATCCATGGTGGTGTATTGAATGGTGAATATGTGGACTCGTGTGCGCCACCTCAAAAGAGTTGCTTGCAGTCGTAGTTCAGGTTAGCCACTGAGTCAAAGCTGGCTTGCTGCAGTTAAACTCCACCCCCCCCCTTGTTGATACCGATGCATATGTAGCTAGTTCTGATGTAAGTCTTGCTGAGTACCTTTGTACTCACGTTTGCTTAATTTATGTTTTGCAGAGAGAGACTTCAGTCTCGCTAGTAGTTTTCCGCGTGGACTTCGACGTTTAGCTTGATACCTGAGCTACGATCTTGTGCCCTCGGCAGGATGTGGTAGATAGTCAGGCTTCTTAGCCTTTTTCATTTGTAGATGTCTGTACTCAGACATGTTAAGCTTCCGCATGTGCTTTGCATTGTATGCTATGATTGGTGGGTCATGAGACCCATATTTGTAATATCTCGCTTCTCGGAGCCTAATGAATAAATACTTGAGTTGTAGAGTTATGTTGTGATGCCATGTTGTATTTACACATATCGAGCATGTTGTGTGTATGATTGAAATGCTTGGTATGTGTGGGATCCGACAATCTAGTTGTTTATCCTTGGCAGCCTCTCTTATGGGGAAATGTAGTCTAGTGCTTCCATGAGCCATAGTAGTCCGCTACAGCCTGGTTCACCGGAGTCCTGTTAGCCCAGCACTACTGCTCAGGTCACTTGACTGGCCGGCATGTGTTTCACTTTGTTCCTGTGTCTGTCCCTTCGGGGAAATGTCACGCGGTGACATCCGGAGTCCTGCCTAGCCTGCTACAGCCCGGGTTCCCGGAGTCCTGTTAGCCCAGTGCTACAGCCCGGATTCACACGCTGCTGACCGACATGCTCGATGTGATTCATGTATGCCTGTCCCCATAGGTTAGTGCCGTTTTGGGTTCACGACTAGCCATGTCGGCCCGGGTTCTCTGTCATATGGATGCTAGCGACACTATCATATACGTGAGCCAAAAGGCGCAAACGGTCCCGGGCCATGGTAAGGCGACACCCGTGGGATACCGTGCGTGAGGCTGCAAAGTGATATGATGTGTTACCGGCTAAATCGATGTGACTTGGAATCGGGGTCCTGACAATGTTGGTATCAGAGCCTGACTGCCTGTAGGTTTACCAAGCGAACTGGTCGAAGTTGTGTCTAGAAATGCTTTAGTTATATAAGGGAATTGATTGTGGAAAGGAACGTAAGACTCTTTTACTCCTTATACCTCATGCCCTCTGATCTGAGTCAACCTCTTCCTTTCTACGGGGTTTAAGAACTAGGCTTCTCTTCTATCTCTCAGGATGACGTGTTACTAAACCGTAGTTGCCTAGGATTGTTGAGTTCAAGCCTCAGTTCTGTTTCTACTACTTTCGTGTGTTCATAGTTGGTCTCGGAATCTTGATATTGTGCTTTTGAGTGGTTATGCCACTATTTTGCAGGATGCCTCAAATCATTTTGAGCATTTAAAGCCGTTATGCTGTCCAAGTCATCCCAGGTTTCTAAATAGTCTGATGCATTTGCAAACCCTTTCCCCTGTTCCTGATGTCCATTTGGGCCAGATTAATCACACTACTTGTCAGTTGAGGTACTCAATTGCCTCGACGTATATGTTGGAGCTACTATTATGACCCTAGGTGTCTTATGAAACCATCTAGTAATCTGTCCATGTTTTGAGTTCCCAGTGTGATGAGCCTGGCCACCATTCTCGAAAGCATTCTGTGATGCCATTTAGTAGTAGGTATTCTATTCCTGGGTTCTTGAACCCGAGATTCACCCCACTTACCTTCTGTTGATAGTGTTTGCTCATTCCTTTAAGATATTAGTAACCTTTGCGATAGTCCTCGAGGTCCGTGGTATTTCCTTCTTCCAAATACCATGAACCATTAAGGCAGAAGTTCTTTGAACCAAAAGATCACCATTAGAGTACTCCTGAGGAGTTCTCGATTCATAATTGTGATTCTGTCAGTTCTACCTTTCTGCATGGGTTATCCGAAAGAAATGTTGAGCTTGCTCGGCATACTAATCTATGCATCCACAACTCAGAAAGATATATGCTCCTTTGAGTCATTCCTCTTTAGTTGTTTCCTGACCTTTGTCTATCAGTGGATAGCCAAGAGTATGTGTGCATTTGTGTTCACCAATGCCTTTTATTCTCGTGGTCCGTCAAGCCATTCTATTCCGGAATGACTAGGAGAAACAAACTCCATTACCTCATCCATATCCAGGATTGGGTCAAAGTAGTTGTGTTCTGCAGAACAAATGCCAATCCAGCTTTTGCTCTATTCTACCCTGGAGTATTACCCCCTTTATGCTAGGATTCTCATGAGAATTGCACCCTCTCTCATGAATTCTTGACGCAGTGATACTTATTACCATCATCTTTCATTCCTCTGTCCCGTGTTGTCGCAACCGGAATGCCGGCAAGTGAACCATGATGTGTGAAATCAATACTCCTAGCAACTAGTTGCTAGGTAGCTAATGGACAATAATTTCTTTCTTAGCGTGTTGGTTGTTGAATCATCATCCTAAGATTGATCGTGCTACCTAGTCCACTTTTCTTGGTGCACTCTTCGATCAATGAGTTAGGATTGTGTCAATCCCTCACTCTTTTGATCATATCATCTTGCCCTGAAAGGCAAGGTTGTTCTCGAGCTTAGTAACATATCGGTAGTTCGTGATTTTCCGAAGATCTTCTCGGAAGTATTACCTGGTTGTCACCTGACCGCTATGTTGAGTTCGTGATCAAGTTGGGTTTCTTATAAATCACCCCTTCTCCAAGAATCTGTGTTGGATATCCCTGAGTTAGTTGGTTGAGCTAGACAACAACTTGGAGAATTGGAAGATAAAAGCTTGTCCGACTTAGTTCATGTTAAGGGATATCTTTTGTGTGTGTGTGTGTGTGTGTTTTGAATAAAGATGATATCTCCATCAATTGGTCCTTGTGAACAGTTGTTGGATCTATTGCCTTGTCAAAACTTTGACTTGAGTATGGGCTATCGTCAAGTCAAATCAGAACCAACGATGTTCGTAATGTTGTTTTACTCGTGGTTGATCCCTCGAGCATACACCATTACATCCTTTGGTCTGACCAATGCTACCACCGTGTTCACATGATGGTGGAAGTCTAGTGATATGGAAATTTTGATGAGTTGCTGTTGAGCCCATCAGCAGCATGTTGTCTCCCCCATGATTCATGTTGAAAATCTAAGTTAGTGTTGGAAACTTTGTAAGCATTATCTTCATGTCCCGCTCATGAAATACATGTTTGGTGTAAGAAGCGACTTTCTCCAAGTTCATGTGCATTAGGTGCAAGTTGCCGCCCTGAATTCGAGAAAGATTGTTTTTGCTTCCTTTGGAATCGTCCCAAGCCAGTCATGTACGTGCGAAGTATTCTATGTTCTGATAGACTGATCATCTTCATTCTATACGTATCCCTAGCACACCAAGCCACTGATTGATTTGTTCAAGGAGAAGAAGTTCCTTCTTAAGAATCATGACTTATGTTAGGACTTTGTTATCCTCGATAATGGTTCCCCACCTGAACTCGGTAGTGTTTTATTATAAGACTACCATGTGATCATACTTGTCTGGGACAATGTGTTCACATGTTGTAGCAGAACCAGCTCATGTTTTGGAGCTTGCTATCGCAGTTCATTCCCCGAGAATCTCGCAACGTCGTCTCCTCGATTTGTGTTGCAAACTTTCATTTTCTTTCTAGACTCAATGAGTCTGGAATATCCTGACACCAACCAGATCTGAATCTCAGGCAGATATGATGGTTGGAGCATTTTCCAAGAACTATAATATTGGTCCATCGATAACCGGTAAAGTGGATGTCG
Source organism: Triticum dicoccoides (assembly GCF_002162155.2). Taxonomy (NCBI): domain Eukaryota; kingdom Viridiplantae; phylum Streptophyta; class Magnoliopsida; order Poales; family Poaceae; genus Triticum; species Triticum dicoccoides. The sequence goes on along the minus strand of NC_041384.1, from coordinate 43,040,377 downwards.
TGGCCAACACATCCAGCCGGAAGACCTATTATTGTAGTATCTTGTTTGAAGAAGTTGGCCACTTCCCCATAAGGATCTCGTAGAATTTATTCCAATAGTAGTTCCTTATGGATTTTTCTGTTTCCGAAGTCTGACCTTTTATTTGATGTCCTAGATACCAAACCATATCAATAAATGGGTTATCCTAGCACATCAAGGAGAACATTAGAAGCGGAGTGCTAAATGTCTCTCGGTCGATCATCCAGATTTCGTTCCCTTGGCCCCGCTAAGGTGAAATCTGAGAAAGAGGTGTCTTTCTATGCATCTGCATTGTCCATCACTATTTGTCAAGGTAGTAAGATGTGTTGCCAGGATCCTTAACACGGATACTAGTAAAACCTTGATTAATACGAAAATGCTCAAGTTCTTGAGAGCACGCGTAAGCACTAGGATTTATCGTTGGCATTAACTGGGATCCGTTCTCAGTTTCTTCGATTATGCCATAACCTTTCAAATAGTGGAATCTCTCTCTACTGTTGAGTTCTTCCCCAGTTACCAGAATCATTCCCAACATTTGCATTTTGGTCCCAGCTTGCACCTCAGTAGTTGTTGTTCATGATCATCTTCAAAAGTGGACTTACCATAGGTCCCATCCATTTCCGATGATAAGCAAAAATCATCCACTGCGTTGTCTTCAACAAGGTAGTCCACATCATCCATTCTAGTCCGAGTATGTCATTCTTTCAAACTCCTTCAAAAGATCGATTGTGATTGCCTTAGGCTGGTATAAAGAGTTTCAATGATCTATGGGTCAAAAGTAATTCTTTTTGCCACTTAAGGGAATAGCTTTACGAGTCACCTTCACTAAGGTGCCTCGTTATGGTATTATGGGAAACATAACTTCTCGCTACTTTGAAACCCCCTCACCATCTATTTAGGCGTGGAATTGTTGCCACCAAATCAAACCCCGTCGTTGTTCTTCCATCCCTCTCGATGTGTTTTGTGTCTCAACTTGAGATGTTTCAACATCTCATTCCGCGAGTTGATATTGTTTAGCTCGATCTTCCAGAAGATCAATCCTAGTTGAGTTTCTTTCCGTCGTCATCGCGTGGATGAAGATCTCAAAAGCGAGGATGTCAAGATTGACATGATGCAATGAATCAACATCTTCGAGAAGGGCAATCGGATCGTGAAGATTCTTTATTGGTGTCCCCTCTGTCTTCTTACCTCACGTCTTGAATCTCGGGACGAGATTCTTGTTTAGTGGAGGTGAGTTGTCACAGCCCTAGAATTTGCTTGCAGCTATTTACCTGAGTGAGCATCATGCATCATGTCTAAATTCTGAAAGTTGAATTGAGGTTAGATGAAACCCTCATAAATCACTTCAAAAATAATCAACATTAAAATCTTTTCAAAGAAGTCCAAGAAAATGTTCCTCTTAGTCTCTGAAAATATTGGCAAGAGGTAAAACTTAAAACAATATTTTTGGAATCTCAGAGATATTTATTTTGGGCCTTTGAATTAATTAAATAACTATTTGCATTGGATATATATTCTTTATATAATTAATATATGTCCAATAATCCTGGAACATTTTATGTGGTTTGGTATATTTTAATTCTAGTCACATATTTATTTTCAGGATTTTATAAAATGATTTAGTATTTTAACTAAATCAAAACAAAATAACATAAATAGAAAACAGAAACAGAATTAAGAGAGAGAGAGAGAGAGAGTAATCTCACCTGCAGCCCACCTGGCCGGCCCAGCTGGCAGCCCAGCCAACTGGCCCAGCCCACCGAGGGCAGGGGCGTCTTCTTCCTCCTGCCAGAAGGCAGAGGAGAAGACAGCCACGGCGCCGCGGCGTGCCACACCGGCAGCTGCCTGCCTGGCTGCCCCCTCGTCGCCCTGGACATCCCCAACGCCGCCACGCACGCCCCTGGAACCCCTCGCACTCTCCCTCGCTCATCCCCCTCCTCCGTTTCTCTTACTCGCAACCGCCGAGCGTAGCCGTTGCTGCTGAAGCGCACCGCCGTGGCCACCGGCCACCCCACGCCTCACCGACGCGCTCAGAGGCTCCGCCTCGACCCCCTCTTCCTCCTCACCGAGCCAGGCCCCGCGGGAGCCCCTACAACACCGCCATCAGCTCCGTCTTCTTCCTCGGACTCCGACGGCCGCCGTCCTCGATTCTCCGTCGTCAGGACCTCCCCCGAGCCGCTGAGCCTACCCGTCGATCCGCTGTGAGCCCCTGCTGCTTCTCCTGTGCTCGCCCCCTCCGTTCCCGTCCCCTAGCTCCATTTCCATTGCGGCCGAAAGCTTCTCGCCGCCGGCCATGGCGTAGCCGTGGCCATAGCCGCGCACGCTCACAACGGAGCGCCTCACCGTGCTTAGAAAGCCCCCAGGAGGCCAACGCAGCCGCTAGCCGGCCCCCTAGTGCATCGCAGCCTTGTGCCCGCATGTTCCCGAACTCCGGCCGCCGCAAAAGTTGCCGCCGCCGTCGATTTAGTCAACCCGGACGCGAGGTGTTGCCACCGCTAGATGCGCGAGTCTCCCAGCTCGCCGTAGCCGCAAACCACGAGCGAAACGATGCTCTGTAGCTCCGTCCCGAGCATCTTCAGCGAGCCACCGCCGTGCTTTTGGTCGCCGGCGTCGACCGCTGACGTGGTCGCTTAATTAGGACTAATCACCACTAATCCCTCCCTAACAGACGCTGACAGACGGGCCCCACCCGTTAATTAACCACAGGGTTATACCCTGTTTAATTTAAGCTAATGACCATGGCCCCACCGGTCAGTTTGACCTGGCCATGTCACACGTTGACCGACCCCACACATCAGTGTTGACTTTGCTGACGCGGCAGTTGACTGGTCCCACATGTCATCCACCCAAACCAGCCCTGTTACACTGACCCGTGGGTCCCAGCCGTCAGGTTTGACTCTGGGCGACCGTGTTGACCAGCTGACGTCACAGTGACGCAGTGCTGACGCAGTAACTCCTTTTTCTGGATTTATTCTTATTCAGGAAATTCCAGAAAATGCCCAAAACTTCTAAAAATCATAGAAATTCAACCCTAACTCAGAATGACATAAATTATATATGAAAAATTAATAGAAAAATTCAAGGAATCCATCTGTACCATTTTCATGCATGTTAGAACAACTTAAGGCTACTGTTTAGGACAAATCAAATGAATGGTATTTAAATAACCACATGTGGAGTTTGAATTTGAACCTAGTGTTCAAACCAACTCCATTTAACTTGTTGTTAGTTGCATTAGCTCAATCAACAGCATATTGCCATGTCATGATCATGCATCATATTGTTGCATCGCATTGATTGTGTTCTTCCTTGTTGCCGGTAATTGTCCCCTCTCGGTAGACGCTGCTCCGACGCTGTGGTCGTTGACACTGATGAAGACCCAATGATATCTTCAGAAGTGCTAGGCAAGAAAAAACCCCTTGTTCATTTCGATACAAACCCACTCTCTCGCTCCTGCTCTCTTTTACTGCATTAGGACAACAACGATCATCTGTTACTTGTTGCGGTAGTTGAACCCCTTATCCTCTGCGTGACCTGTCATTGCCACAGTAAATAAATGAAACCCACTAGCATGAGTAGGAGTTCTTTGAGCCCTGATGTGCCTACTCATTCATGCTTGGTTGTCATGCCTGCTACTGCTTAGAGTTGAGTCAGGTCTGATTCATCGGGGGTGAATTGGAACAGTGATGAACATGTCCTACTGTGTGTGAGCTAAGTGTGTGAACACGTTTTGGTAAAGGTAGCGGTGAGAGGCCATGTAGGAGTACATGGTGGGTTGTCTCATCGAAACCGTCCTCAGGAACTGAGTTCTATGTCTGTGATCCATCAACAGCTACTACCACTCATTGGGATCCTTAATTGACCCTCCTGGCTTCTTAATCACCCTAGTACTCTGTCCAGGAGTTGCAACTAGTTTTTGGTGTTTGTAGGTTATGTGTTGGTGGCCGTGCGTAGCGCTCACCCTAGGGGTGGGCTATGATGCAGTAGATACACCGTGGCCGGGCATGCCGGGCGCCCGTTTGGTGTCTCGGAACCCTGTACACATCGTTCGGGGCCGTATGTGGAAACCTCGGCCGGACTCCCTGTGGATGGAACCTGGATAGGCGATAAACCTGGACTAGAGACTTGAGTGTTTAGGTAGGCCGTGGCCGACACCCTCGCCAGGCTTCTGCTTGAAGGTTGCCGAGATACATGACGTGTATATGGTGGTAAGTGGTGGGAGCGTGTGTGAAGAAGTACACCCCTGCAGGGTTATCAATATCTATTCGAATAGCCGGATTCCTCGGATATGGAAGCTTGGACCCCTTGCATAGTTCATAGACAAGTGAAAGTGGATACCCTAAAACTCGCAAGATAAGCGTGAGTGCTATGGATGGCCTTCTCATAGGGAGACGGGAGCGGATCCATGGTGGTGTATTGAATGGTGAATATGTGGACTCGTGTGCGCCACCTCAAAAGAGTTGCTTGCAGTCGTAGTTCAGGTTAGCCACTGAGTCAAAGCTGGCTTGCTGCAGTTAAACTCCACCCCCCCCCCTTGTTGATACCGATGCATATGTAGCTAGTTCTGATGTAAGTCTTGCTGAGTACCTTTGTACTCACGTTTGCTTAATTTATGTTTTGCAGAGAGAGACTTCAGTCTCGCTAGTAGTTTTCCGTGTGGACTTCGACGTTTAGCTTGATACCTCAGCTACGATCTTGTGCCCTCGGCAGGATGTGGTAGATAGTCAGGCTTCTTAGCCTTTTTCATTTGTAGATGTCTGTACTCAGACATGTTAAGCTTCCGCATGTGCTTTGCATTGTATGCTATGATTGTTGGGCCATGAGACCCACATTTGTAATATCTCGCTCCTCGGAGCCTAATGAATAAATACTTGAGTTGTAGAGTTATGTTGTGATGCCATGTTGTATTTACACATATCGAGCATGTTGTGTGTATGATTGAAATGCTTGGTATGTGTGGGATCCGACAATCTAGTTGTTTATCCTTGGCAGCCTCTCTTATGGGGAAATGTAGTCTAGTGCTTCCACGAGCCATAGTAGTCCGCTACAGCTCGGTTCACCGGAGTCCTGTTAGCCCAGCACTACTGCTCAGGTCACTTGACTGGCCGGCATGTGTTTCACTTCGTTCCTGTGTCTGTCCCTTCGGGGAAATGTCACGCGGTGACATCCGTAGTCCTGCCTAGCCTGCTACAGCCCGGGTTCCCGGAGTCCTGTTAGCCCAGTGCTACAGCCCGGATTCACACGCTGCTGACCGACATGCTCGATGTGATTCATGTATGCCTATCCCCATAGGTTAGTGCCGTTTTGGGTTCACGACTAGCCATGTCGGCCCGGGTTCTCTGTCATATGGATGCTAGCGACACTATCATATACGTGAGCCAAAAGGCGCAAACGGTCCCGGGCCATGGTAAGGCGACACCCGTGGGATACCGTGCGTGAGGCCGCAAAGTGATATGAGGTGTTACCGGCTAGATCGATGTGACTTGGAATCGGGGTCCTGACAGTGTTAGTCACATGGAGATGTGAACCATCACATAAAGAGGTGAACTATTGATGTTAAATCACATGGCGATGTGATCTAGATTATTGACTCTAGTGCAAGTGGGAGACTGAAGGAAATATGCCCTAGAGGCAATAATAAAGTTATTGTTTATTTCCTTATATCATGATAAATGTTTATTATTCATGCTAGAATTGTATTAACCGGAAACATAATACATGTGTGAATACATAGACAAACAGAGTGTCACTAGTATGCCTCTACTTGACTAGCTCGTTAATGAAAGATGGTTATGTTTCCTAACCATGGACAAAGAGTTGTTATTTGATTAACGTGATCACATCATTAGGTGAATGATCTGATTGACATGACCCATTCCATTAGCTTAGCACCCGATCGTTTAGTATGTTGCTATTGCTTTCTTCATGACTTATACATGTTCCTATGAATATGAGATTATGCAACTCCCATTTACCGGAGGAACACTTTGTGTGCTACCAAACGTCACAACGTAACTGGGTGATTATAAAGGTGCTCTACAGGTGTCTCCAAAGGTACATGTTGGGTTGGCGTATTTCGAGATTAGGATTTGTCACTCCGATTGTCGGAGAGGTATCTCTGGGCCCTCTCGATAATGCACATCACATAAGCCTTGCAAGCATTGCACCTAATGAGTTATTTGTGAGATGATGTATTACAAAACGAGTAAAGAGACTTGCCGGTAACGAGATTGAACTAGGTATTGAGATACCGACGATCGAATCTCGGGCAAGTAACATACCGATGACAAAGGGAACAACGTATGTTGTTATGCGGTCTGACCGATAAAGATCTTCGTAGAATATGGAGGAGCCAATATGGGCATCCAGGTCCCGCTATTGGTTATTGACCGGAGACGTGTCTCGGTCATGTCTACATTGTTCTCGAACCCGTAGGGTCCGCACGCTTAAGGTTACGATGACAGTTATATTATGAGTTTATGCATTTTGATGTACCGAAGGTTGTTCGGAGTCCCGGATGCGATCACGGACATGACGAGGAGTCTCGAAATGGTCGAGACATAAAGATTGATATATTGGAAGCCTATGTTTGGATATCGGAAGTGTTCCGGGTGAAATCGGGATTTTACCGGAGTACCGGGAGGTTACTGGAACCCCGCGGGAGCTATATGGGTCTTAATGGGCCTTAGTGGAAGAAGAGGAGAGGCATCCAGGGCTGGGCCGCGCGCCCCTCCCCCTAGTCCGAATAGGACAAGGAGAGAGGGGGCCGGCGCCCCCTTCCTTCTCTCTCTCTCTTTTCCCACCTCACGAGTCCTATTCCAACTAGGATTGGGGGAGAAGTCCTACTCCCGGAGGGAGTAGGACTCCTCCTGGCGTGCCCTATGTGGTCGGCCGGCCTCCCCCTCTTGGTCCTTTATATACAAATGCAGGGGCACCCTAGAGAGACACAAGTTGATCCACGTGATCATATTCTTAGCCGTGTGCGGCGCCCCCTGCCACCATAGTCCTCGATAATATTGTAGCGGTGCTTAGGCGAAGCCCTGCGACAGTAGTACATCAAGATCGTCACCACGCCGTCGTGCTGACGGAACTCTTCCCCGACACTTTGCTAGATCAGAGTCCGGGGATCGTCATCGAGCTGAACGTATGCTAGAACTCGGAGGGGTCGTAGTTTCGGTGCTTGATCGGTCGGGCCGTGGAGACGTACGACTACATCAACCAAACGTTTCCGTTGTCGATCTACAAGGGTACGTAGATCACACTCTCCCCTCTCGTTGCTATGCATCACCATGATCTTGCGTGTGCGTAGGAAAATTTTGAAATTACTACGTTCCCCTTCGGGCATCTCCACCACTGACCCTCAAACCGCCTGCACATATCCGGACAGCGTGGTCTGGATGTTTTGTGTCATCCAACGCAGGCCTGTATTGGTCCGTCGAGTAGTCCGGACCAGTTTTTGGGCAAACTAGAACCAAACGTGGGGGCGGGAATGTTTGTGGGAGTTCGGACAGCAGACACGTAGGACTCCGACACCCCGGGCCCATTCAAAAGGCAGGCGGAGCCTGCACTTGTAGATGCCCGCCCTGTTTCTGCAGCAAAATCCTCACTCTCTTCTTCCATCCCGTCGCTCTCCACCCAATGCATGTCCTTTTCTCCCACTCTCTTCTTCCCTCCCACCGCTGTCCCATGGAACCGTAGGATAGCCTGCCAGATATGGAGGATGTGGTGGAGGTGCTGAAGAATCTGAGCATCACGCTCGTCCGAAAGATCAAATCGGCGACGCGGAAAAACACTGCGTCAAAGCAGAAGCCGCAAAGGAGGAGACGCTCAAGAAGCGGGCTGCCGGCGGAGGGCATGCTGGTGGCGGGGAAAGAAGAGGGAGGAAGCCGGGAACCCAACCAACCCAACAGAAAAACCGTCCAAGAAGATTAGAAGAGGGTTCCGGGGAAAGAAGTGGGTGGAAACCAAGGACCCAACCGGCCCAACAAATAAACCGTCCAAGATGATTAGAAGAGAGTTCTGGGGAAAGAAGTGGTAGGATGAGAGGGCAAAGCGAGAAGGTGTGGTTGCCATGTTGACAGAGAAATTTGAGGACTCTTGTCGAAGAAGGAGGAGGCATACGTCAAGCGGTTCGACATCAAGGCGGAAAAAAAAGGCAGAGTGGTTCAAACTGTTGATGGAGGCGACCGAGAAGAAGTTAACGCTTGAACAGAAGAAGGTCACGCTCGAGGAGAAGAAGGCATTGCTCGAAGAGAAGAAGGTGCAAATAGCAGCCTGTGCGGAGGACGCCAGGATGTTGACCTTGAATTTGGATGCTTTCGATGCCAACACAAGAATAATCGTGCAAGCTGTCTACTACAAGATGTTTGAGTGGCAGAAAGATGACTTGGGGGAAGCGAAAGAGGAGATGGAGGCGGTAGAGGAGGAGGAAGCGGACGCTGCCTATAGGGCGGCGACGACACCTTGAGCGTGGAAGCTCGAACTGCTGGTCCGAGAGGGCAGAAAATCAATTTTCCACACGGACTGCCGAACTGATACTCTTTTTGTGACCGGGCATGTAAAAACTACAACATACCTTATTGGGTGTGATCGGGCATGTGATCCGGCGCTCATATGATCCGGCGCATCGTATATATCGAACTTTATTTGAATTTCAAATTGCCATTTACTGGCGGACTTATACAGGATAGCGTTGGATGGCCGACTCTGGTATCATTGTCCGCCGTCAGACGGATGCTGGAGCAAATTTGTTAGTCAGCGTTGGAGATGCCCTTAAGTGCTTAACCACTACCATAATGAGGGATGTATACATGTTTTTTTTCTTCTAATAAGGTGAATTACTCCGAACCTTTGTATCAAGCATTTATTAAAATATACACCCTCCGTCCGAAAAACCTTGTCCCAAACTTGTCTCTCAATTTGGTAGTAGATACATTCGTTTGAAGGACACATTTTTTCGGACGGAGGAAGTATCAGGTATCAAAGCGCCAAGTGCATCTCATGTAACCGAACAAGGACAATAATCAAAATGAGAAACCACAGCCGGCAAAAGGAGGGATGTATACACGTGTAGTCGACGGTGGTATTTACACCGCACACAATATCCAGGTTGGCTGCACATTTGTGGTCTGAACTGACACACGGGGGGCATCTCTATACGGAGTATATATATGCATGCTGTCGCCTGTGCGGTGTGCATTCCATTGCTAGCTAGCATGCAGCACTACTATAGCGAGCTGCATGTTGTTCCTGCCGAGCTTGGAGGCATCTGCCTGCGTGCATTATCTTACCATGCATGATATGGTATTCGATTGGCTTAGCACTCCGAATTTCTGTCCGCACTTGAATCGGTTTGTCTCGTACGTACTGGTTAGGTCGCTCTTGTCTCCATTTTGTATGCCAGGGGTTTAACTTTTTTGTTTTTGGTAGCTGCCCCTGCTAATATAGTCAGATGAAACACTCCTCAATATTTGTATTTCTGAATCAGTCACGCGAAGGAAATTGAAAGTATACATTGAAATAAACATAGGCATACATCATTCATTTGCACAAAGCTTTGCATCTCATAAAAGACATGGGTACATAATCTATCCCCAACAATTGAATCATTTATGTTGAGTTGGTTGACAATAAGGCTTCATCTTCTGTTGAAATAATTTTATGAAATCAACTAAAATATTGAACACCCGTAATAGAAAATATTTATTTAGATACAGTTAAGATTTCATTACATCTTTACATATGTAAATCAATAAAATTTATTGAGACATACAGCCTATGAACTAGAAAGCGCCCCATATAAAGGAGGTGCGGGAGAGACTCTAGTAGGCAGGTCCACCGACTTGCACTTTCCTCTTCTCTTCTTCTTTTGTAACGCAACTAAAATAAAACACAGCTGCAAACAAAATATTTAGTTTAAATCTTATTGGGTTATATTTGACACAAGTATGTTCAGAGGCAAGGTTGTCAGAATCGCGATTTTGAATCGGATCGGAGCTCCGATGATAGGATCGCAAATCGTAGAATCTTAATATCGGGATCATAGAAACATAGATTTAACATCGTAAAATCAAAGGGGATAGATAGTTGGAGTCGTAGAATCGTACAACAGAATCACGATTCTGACAACCTTGTTCAGAGGTCAACACATAGGTACATAGTCTAGACAGAAGAAAGAGAGACAAAGATAAAGATATTTGATAACGTAATTAACCTTGATTTTTTTCATCAAAGTCCTAACTACTCCGACATCAAAGTCCTAACTACTTCGACTAGCATGAGTTAACTTTTTTTTGTTATTCCATCTCAAACAAGTCAAAGCTAGAAATGCCTTTGATACAAGTAAAGGTTACCAGTTTCATCATTGGGCTAAAGCAAAAAACTTAACTTTCTGCCTCCATTGGAGTTTACGAGACCTATCTTAGAAATCTTATCAAGTAGTCACATTCATATAAGCAACAACTAATCACAATCATATAAGAAGCAACTAATCGTACAAAAATATATAAGCATACATTTGTTAACCCTAGAAGCAACAACTATCTATACAAAAATATATAATCCGGGGCAAAAAAATTCTTAACATTTGGGAGCCCGCCCTGCCGGATATTGGGAGGCCTCGGTGGAGGTCGCAGCGGCAGCAATCCAATCCTTGTAGAGCCACCGCGCCGCTGTAGAAAGGTAGATGTGCTACTGGCATCCCCCGACAGGGTGGATCTGCAATGGCGACACCACAGACGGTCAGATCTACCGCTACGCCGTGGCCGATGGGCGACCGAAACACCATGCCACCTTGGGCGGGAAGATCTTCCAGTATGCTGCCTCGGATTGGTTGTCGAGCCACCACGCCACCTCGGATGGTCGCATTCTCCACCACGCCGCCTGGATGGACGGATCAACCACTTTGTCCCCCTCGGATGGCCAGATCTTCCAGCGTGCCACCACCGATGGGTGGATCAGCCACCTCTCCCGACTTTAGGGGGAGAGAATCAACCCCTTGATGCTAAAAGTCGAGAAATCACATGGCAAGCCACAGGGATCCACGCTCATGACCCACGCACTGCTGAGACTGAGAGAGAAGTCCAAAAGATAATAGATTTGCAGTCTTTAGCAAATCAACTGCCCGACCACCTTAGTGACTTAAAGACTGTGAAAAAATCGCATGTGCATGCGCGCAATGCATCGGAAAGGGTTGAAATACCGAAGAAAAATGATGGTATACCCGCTCCCGTCCAAAGGCCTAAAAGGGCGAGAAATCCGGCTTCTCAAATCCCAAGTACTCGGGGACGCCTGACGAAAAAGGATAAGAGAGATTTATCGCAGCCTGTCACCAAAGTACCGCAAATTGAAACGGGGAGCCAGTTGAGACCTGGCACAAGTATGGAAAATTCAGTGCACGAAATTCCGGACTTAAACTTTCCCATAGGGGAAAGACCCATCGGAGATGTGAGCGCACACATCGGCGCTGGAAATCTAAAGGACCTTGCTCCCATAATGGGAAATTTGGTAGAGCAAGTGTTTGCGCCGGATGTGCTCCATGACGAAATGGCCATAAATTATATTTATATGGGGGAGTCCCTGAACTGAGCAACGGTGATTGTCGACATCAACTTTGCTACGAAAATTGCCTCAATCATAGATCTTGACCCTGAGCCTAACACGCTCGCTGATTGCAAGAAAAGGTCAGATTGGAAAGATTGGCAGCAGGCAATTACTGCCGAATTATTATCTCTCAACAAAAGGAAGGTGTTCGGACCAGTTTGTCGAACCCCTCCCCACATTCGCCCTGTTGGCCATAGGTGGGTTTTTGTTCGTAAGGGAGATGAAAATAATAAGGTAGTATGGTACAAATCAAGGCTCGTCTCTCAAGGGTTCACTCAACGACCAGGTGTCGATTTTGAGGAGACTTATTCCCCGGTCATGGATGGAGTTACCTTTAGATACTTGATCTCGATGGTAGTAAAAATGGGCTTGAAAATGAAACTAATGGATGTTGTCACTGCTTACCTGTATGGTAACTTGGATTCGAACATATACATGAAGGTTCCAGAAGGTATCCCTGTTCCGAACCATGATAGAGCAAACAGGGGTCTATACAGCGTTCAACTTCAAAAGGCACTGTACGGACTCAGACAGTCTGGTAGAATGTGGTACAATCGTTTAAGCGATTTCCTTCATGAGAAGGGCTACAGGAGCAATAAAGATTGCCCATGTGTTTTTATACGGCGATCCAAAGATGGATTCTGTATAATCTCGATGTACGTGGACGATTTAAACATAATCGGTACACCTGAGGATATTGAGGAAGCGAGTTCCTACCTGATGTCGGAATTCGAAATGAAGGATTTGGGTAAAACCAAGTTCTGTCTAGGTCTGCAACTTGAACATTCCCCTGGTGGGATTCTAGTGCACCAGTCGGCCTACACCCAGAAGGTGTTGGAAAGATTTGGAATTGATAAGGCATATCCTTCTAAGACCCCGATGGTCGGGAGGTCTTTACAGCCAGACAAGGACCCGTTCAGGCCAAAGGAAGAGGGGGAGGAAACTCTGGGACCAGAGGTTCCTTACCTGAGTGCAGTTGGAGCACTCATGTATCTCGCAAACTGTACACGGCCAGATATTGCGTTCGCCGTCAGTTTGCTTGTGAGGTACAGTTCTGAACCTACCAAAAGACATTGGAAAGGTGTCAAGGACGTCTTCCGTTACCTACAAGGGACCAAAGATCTTGGCCTATTTTATAAGAGGAATCAAGACCTATCTATTATAGGCTATGCCGATGCTGGGTACCTATCGGACCCGCATGATTGCAAATCGCAGACTGGATATGTTTTCCTTTGTGGTGGAACTGCATTTTCCTGGAAATCGTCCAAGCAAACCCTTGTGTCGACTTCCACGAACCACTCGGAAATCATGGCACTATTCGAAGCATCAAAAGAATGTGTATCGCTTCGGCGGATGATCGGCCACATTCAGCAGACATGTGGGCTGAACACCGTACAAACCCCTACCATTATCTATGAAGATAATGCTGCTTGTGTTGCAGAAGTCCAGATGGGTTATGTGAAGAGTAACCTCACAAAGCATATTAGTCCCAAGTTCTTCTATGCACATGAACTGCAACAGTTGAACGAGGTGAGAGTTTTGCATACTAAGTGCTGTGACAATCTTGCTGATATGTTCACTAAATCATTACCGGCATCAACCTTAGAGAGGTGTGTGCGTGGAATCAGTATGATGAGACTTAGGTAGATGCAAGGTTCAGGGGGAGAAACTTCACAAACTCGTCGCTAAAATCTCAATCCTGATGATCGAGTACTCAACTTGATGGTTGAGTGGATTGTACTCTTTTTCCCTTGAGTGAGTTTTCCTGATGTTTCTCACACGAGGTTTTTGACGAGGCAATTCGTGCAATACAACAACGTATACTATGTGCTCTTTCTCCGTATTTTTCCCACTGGGTTTTTCGGAGTTTTGAGGCATGGATATACGGATAATTACCCAAGGAGGAGTGTTGGGAAACCGGGGCCACCGAAGGGGTGGCGGCGGCCTCGTGCGTATCGCACGGGCTAGCCCCTCCCGTTTCCCCCACTTTACGTTAAGTGGGTACTTATCCCTTGACCCCCTAGTCCCTATATAAGGCAACGAGGAGCTATCATTGTAATCTCTGATCATTGATTAATAAAGCTGGTCTCCTCCATATCTCTCTGTGTCATTTACTTTCGCTTGTTCGACTACTTTGTCTACGATGCTCGCTCTCGCTCCGCAACCTCGGACCGGACTCGCCGGCGGAGTTGCGGAACATTTCAAACGCCTCCGGAGCGGTCCACAAGAATGTAAACCTCCTACGCTAGATGTATTACAGGTGACTTTGACCAGTTTGGTTACAACCGCCCTCGATTTCCGCTGCTAATTCTCGTTTTATTACTAGTGGAATAGATTGCCACCGCAGAGCCCTTGCCATGTTTTGCAGCCATGGGTAGAGGGAATGGGAATTTAGAGACGGGAGTTTGCAGAGGGAGTACCATGGGAAATTGATATTAAATCCCATTCCTTTGATTGGCATCTGAAGGCAATTAGATAAGGGAATTTAAGAGACTAGGTAATTGCCCGTGCGTTGCCACGGGAATATAGATACATATTGCTCAAACGAATAATGTATTTATCTCTTCCCGACTCTCGGCTTAACTCCGAGTTACCGCACATGAAAATGCATGTTATCAATCCTTCTATGCAATTGTACTCACACAAATATTTTACATTTGGCTCGCCATGAAAGAAATAATGTCATCAATCCTTCTATGAAATTGTACTCACACGAATAGTCCCAAATATTATTCTTCTTAAATCACATACATGGCCACAATGACTGTTATTGATGATGATGCACAAGCATGGCCTCATTGTGTTCACAATCATGCAAATGCATAATACACCGGTAGATTAAATAATAAACTCTTATGAAGAAAACAATGGACAGTGACATTGCATCACAAGTTGAAATTAAGAAACTTGTGAAAACAATAACCAACTCAAATTCATATTGTAGAGAATATGTCCATCGCCATATGTTGCTTGTTTGCAGACATGTTCAACAACGGCCATTTTTTCTTCTTTACCATTACATCCTCCCTGTTTTTCTTGACCGGTCATATTTCCATGTTACTATTTACCATTACATCCTCCCTCTTTTTCTCCACCAGTCATATTTCTATGTTACTATTACACGCAACTCATACAAATATTCTTCACGTTACATTGATCAAGGGGCACTTCAACTTTTCGAACATAACGAATAATAATCAGAAAGATAGCATTAAGTCAATATTTTGCAGTCCATTGTGAAGTTTGTGAGAACCGAATCCATATAACAATGGTTTGCTCTCTTGATGGTTGATGTGTACATCTTCTGTCCCAATTTTCTTAATTTTTATCACATGCAATATTTGAACTTGTTTTTCCATTTCCTTCCCGGCATCATTGTATAGTATTCGACAAGTAATGTTCTATGTGAACTCATATGGACAACTGACTATAAGGCCAGCCGCAAATAGAGGAATAATCAAACTTCACAATGAAATTGAGTTTTGTAAAATAGATAAGCTCACTTGCAGAGGAATAAAAGGAAATTACCAAAATTTATATATATAACCAGGGACGGTATTATAATCAAACAAAATCACAGGATGATATACAATCCATCAAACTAATTTACAAGGTTATATTAATGTGGAGTAAAGGTCAAGATCACAAAGTAGACATGCCATAGGTTATGGTATAAAAACACGACTAATACCGAAGTGATAAAAAACATGCCATAGATTGTTCTTATAAACCTAAAAAAACTAAGAAGTATTGTGCAAGGAATATTAATAAATAGTGAGAAGGGTGATGTTCTATGGAATATCTGAATGACCCAACTGTAATATTACATTGTATGTTTGGTTAGGGAGAGTTCAGACATTATATATATACTGGCAAAAGTATGGGATTACAAATATATTACATAATGCTAGTCTTCCAAGGATAAAAAAAATCCAACCAAACAAGAGTAGAACCAGACTCTCAGAATGATGAGTCCCTTCTAGATCGCAAATAATTTACGTTTTCTGCAACACGAATAGAATATAGCTAAGATTAATGAGTGTGTGTTGAGCGTCTGATTTTTGTGAGAAATATGACAAATATATTCATGGGAGCAAGTAAAGTACATAACTGCATCATGCATGTTAGCTTGCCATTAGAGCATTACCCCTTGAAGATCCCTGTAACTATATCAAGGAAAAAATACATTAGATATGGCAATCAAGTAGACAAGAAAAATAATGAAAATTATAAACATGAAAGCATTTATAAATCACTCGCCGCCGCCTCCTTGTAGCAGTTGATGATCGAGTCATTTTCCCGGGAGCGTGTGGTCTGGCCAACCTCCGTCCTTCGGAAAAGATGCACCACCTCCCGCGCCGTCTTCCTGCTTCCCGTCTCCCGGTTCGGCAGTGATGGTCAGGCGATGACGTCGAGAAAAGGGCTCGGCGGCAGCACTCAATGTAGGCGCGCAGAGGTGACATGGATCTGGGCCTCGAGTGTGTGGCGTAGACTTGAGGCGAGCACTTGACAACGCCATGATCTTCCCTGGTCATGGTGCTCCGGCCTCTTCTCCTAGAGAGGGTGGAGGTCTCCCGACGCGGTGCGAGCGGGGTCCCAGCGGCAGCGCATGTAGGGTCTTGCGTATCCTAGCTCGGCAGGCGCAGAATCATGGGATGCATGAGAAGAAATCTCCAAAGGAAGGGAGAGATAAATATAGAGAAAAATGAATAAGCAGAAAAGGAAGAAAATAAACCAATATAAGGAAGAGAAGAATATGTCCGTGATTGACGTGAATTGATTGCATTATGTGTTGGCAAATAATAGATTGTTTACCATATGAGAATTGATTGTGTTACCAAAGATTGATCCTCGTTTGTTCGGCCAGATCAAAACCAATTTAAATAGAAAATCATGAGGGGGAGAAAATTGGTGGAGATCAAGATGGGGATTGCACATGGAGGGATGGACAAAGGGTGGGACAGCGTAAGATGGGAGAGGAACCTTGCATTGTTTTAAGGTAGTAGAGATGGGAGAAAAAAGGAAATTGATTGAAAGAAGAAAGGAGATTGATCACCGTCATTGAGAAGAAATTTGTTACCATACATGAATTGATTGTGTCTGTATTTTTTTCTAGGAAATGATTGTGTCTGTATTAATTGCGTTTGTATTAACAATTAAGAGATTGGTTTCCATACATGATTTCTATGATTCCAAAGATAGATTAGAAAACCGGTAAATAAGGAAACCAGCAGGGAGAAAAACCGGTGGAGGGAGAGAGGAAAATCGGTGGAGGGGTGGGGAGTCGTACGAGGAGAGGCATGACGAAAGGTGGGACGACGTAAGAGGGGAAACGGAACCTTACGGTTCTTTTAGGTAGTATAGAGAGTAGAGACTTGACTGCCCCTGTTTGGTTGGTAGGATTAGGCTGCGGAATAGGAAACTTTCAACGGCACCCATTCACGTGCACACGTAACCAAATAAACCGAATCATTATTTCTTCTCACAATTCCCAATCCCCACATCAATTACCAGGGGTCCCCCAGGGAATAGATCCGAGGGAGTTAGGCCCCTTAATTCCTCTTCCCCTTCCCCTCTTAATTCCCATGTTCCCGATCCAATCAAGGGATTTTTAGTCTCACATACCTTAAACTCCCATTTCCAGTCTTTAAATCCCCCAACCAAACACGCTGAGAGCTCCCCCACCCCCACCACGCTACGTGCAACCACGCAAACCAGCATTGTGCATATGCACAACCGAGAAAACGCTCATCTTTGCATGACCCGTATGGCTTCCCAACGGTCCTCTCGCACCCACGCTCCCCCTCCGCCGCCAACGGCCAGATCCGCCGCCCACGCTCCCACCCTCAGCCCCACCCGCCGGCACGTCACTCCGACGGCCGTCGGCCAGATAGCGTCCCTGCTGCGGCGGCATCCTCGTCCTTTTCTGAGGCCCCACTCCCGGGCCGTTCGCGTCCTGCCACGGAGGATCTGGAACCGGACAACGGGGGCTGGATCGAGGTGCGGAATCGTCGTCGACATCGCCGTGACCTCCCCCCCCCCCTCCGTCGTCAACAAGCCGCTTAACTCCAAGCCTCGGATTCCCCAGTGGTTGGTGGGGCGCTGCTTTAAATGCTTGGAATCAGGCCACCTCAAAGTTAATTGCCCCGGCGAGATTCGCTACCACATCTGCTGGACCTCAGGCCACATTGCTAGAGATTTCCACTCCCACACCGCTCCTCCGACGCGCCCCGCTCCCCCTTCTCGTGGCCGTCGCGGAGATTCTTCTTCTGCGGGGCCGGACCAGGCGGCGCGTGTGAACTCTCCTCCCTGCATCCCCCATCCGCCGCCACGCACCATGGCGCACTACCCTCCCTTGGCTCGGGATCACTTCCCGGGTGAGGTCCACATCCATGGCGATCCAGGTCTGCGGCCTGCCAGGGGGGGTGTCATCTCCCGCTCGCCAGGCATGGAGGCGCTGGAGGCGGATTTCCGCTGCCGGGCTCTGCTTGCCTCGGTGCAGGGCAGGCGCCCCCCTGTGTCGCTGGAGGCATTGGTGCAAGCTCTGGCCCGGGGCTGCGGGGTGGAGAGGCGCCATGTTCGGGTGGAGGTTACCCACCCCGCCGATTTCTTACTCTCCTTCGCCTCCACGGAGGACTGCGACAGAGTGTTCCGCGAATCCGGCCGGATCCGTTGCGCGGGCGCTCCCATCGCGTTCCAGCGCCGGCACAGTAGCGCGCAAGTGACCAGCGGCAAGATGGAGTTTTTCTGCAAGCTGGGCATCGAGGGCCTTCCGGCCAGCGCCTGGGAATGGTGCTCCGTCAGTCAGCTCGTCAACAACCTTCATGGTTAGTTGGTTGAGATCCTCCCGCCAGACGACCGCTGGCAGCTGGATGTCACCGCCTGGATGAAGAACCCGTCTGGCATCCCCAGGACCTACGACCTCGAGGTGCCCGAGCCGGCCGGCCTTCAGAACACGGTGGACAAGGAATGGCCGGTGGCGCCGCCGCCCCCCGCTCCTCCAACGGAAAGGCGTACGCTCATCCATCACCTCACCATCCATGTCCTGGATGTGGTGGACCGCATGGTGCCTTTCATGGAGCTGCGACCAAACTACGAGCCGGAGGAGGATTAATGTGATGGCCTGGCTCATTAGGGATGATAGACTACTCATATCAATAAGGAATTTCTTCTTTTCCGGTAGCCCATTCGGACAGAACTCCAAAGTTAAGCGTGCTCAGCTTGGAGTAGTGTCAGGATGGGTGACCGACCGGGAAGTTGCTCCCGGGTGCGCATGAGTGAGGACAAAGTGCACAGAAAAGACTAGTATTGATCTGTGGGGCCAGTCTAGATCCCGCCAGGAGTAACGACCACCAGCGGGTGTGTCCGGGGCGTTACAAGTTGGTATTAGAGCCGACCCTCGCGGTTACACGGATGGTTGCGGACATGTGCGTGGTCATGTTGTTCATGACGTTTGTGACCCGTCGTGGAACACGGCATGGCACATGTACCGGACTGGATGCACAGACGGTTGTGCCAAGAGGGAACGTTTCTGTGGCCCGACGAGGACGTCGGTTCCTCTGAGTGGGGGTGTATGTGATGGCCTGGCTTATTAGGGATGATAGACTACTCATATCAATAAGGAATTCCTTCTTTTCCGGTAGCCCATTCGGACAGAACTCCAAAGTTAAGCGTGCTCGGCTTGGAGTAGTGTCAGGATGGGTGATCGACCGGGAAATTGCTCCCGGGTGCGCATGAGTGAGGACAAAGTGCACAGAAAAGACTAGTATTGATCTGTGGGGCCAGTCTAGATCCCGCCAGGAGTAACAACCACCGGCGGGTGTGTCCGGGGCGTTACAATGAAGATCTGACGCGAAGACATGACTACTCCCGCAGCTGCTTTCGGGGAAGGATCGATGGGGAAGGGCGTGGCAACACCTCCCGCTCTGGCGGCCACCCCTTTGGGGGGCCTGGTGGTCTGGGCATTGCGGGAGACTGGGGCACCCGCTGCGTGAACGGTCTCCTCGCGCCGGCTGGGGGTATGGAGCTGCCGCGCCAGCGCCTGGATCTGCTCCCGGCACCATTGGCAAGCTCTCAGCTGGGTGGGGTGAGTGCCGCCATCAACCCTCCCCCGCCCATGCTGCTGACAAGGGCTCCTTCTCTGTCCTCAGTGGCCACCACGGCTAAGGGCTCGGCGGCCTACGTCGTCACTCCGTCGGGCTCTTCCTCGGCTGCTTGCACGGCGGAGGGCTCTGCTGTTGGGGAACGTAGCATAAATTCAAAATTTTCCTACGTGTCACCAAGATCTATCTATGGAGTCATCTAGCAACGAGGGAGGAGTGGATCTACATACCCTTGTAGATCGCGCGCGGAAGCGTTCAAGAGAACGGGGTTGATGGAGTCGTACTCGTCGTGATCCAAATCACCGATGATCCTAGCGCCGAACGGACGACACCTCCGCGTTCAACACACGTATGGAGCAGCAACGTCTCCTCCTTCTTGATCTAGCAAGGGGGAGGAGAGGTTGATGGAGATCCAGCAGCACGACGGCATGGTGGTGGAAGTAGCGGGATTCCAACAGGACTTCGCCAAGCGCTGCGGGAGGAGGGAGATGTGTCATGGGAGGGAGAGGGAGGCGCCAAGGCTTAGGTGTTGCTGCCCTCCCTTCCCCCCACTATATATAGGGCCAAGGGAGAGGGGGGGCGCAGCCTTGGCCCTTCCTCCAAGGAAGGGTGTGGCCAGGGAGGAGTCCATCCTCCCCAAGGCACCTAGGAGGTGCCTTCCCCCTTTAGGACTCTTCCTTTCCCTTATCTCTTGGCGCATGGGCCTCTTGGGGCTGGTGTCCTTGGCCCATATAGGCCAAGGCGCACACCCCTACAGCCCATGTGGCCCCCGGGGCAGGTGGACCCCCTTGGTGGACCCTCGGACCCCTTTCGGCACTCCCGGTACAATACCGATAATGTGCGAAACTTTTCCGGCGACCAAAACAAGACTTCCCATATATAAATCTTTACCTCCGGACCATTTCGAAACTCCTCGTGACGTCTGGGATCTCATCCGGGACTCCGAAAAACTTTCGGGTTACCGCATACTAATATCTCTATAACCCTAGCGTCACCGAACCTTAAGTGTGTAGACCCTACGGGTTCGGGAGACACGTAGACATGACCGAGATGACTCTCCGGCCAATAACCATCAGCGGGATCTGGATACCCATGTTGGCTCCCACATGTTCCACGATGATCTCATCGGATGAACCACGATGTCAAGGACTTAATCAATCCCGTATGCAATTCCCTTTGTCTATCGGTACGATACTTGCCCGAGATTCGATCGTTGGTATCCCGATACCTTGTTCAATCTCGTTACCGGCAAGTCTCTTTACTCATTCTGTAACACATCATCCCGTGATCAACTCCTTGATCACATTGTGCACATTATGATGATGTCCTACCGAGTGGGCCTAGAGATACCTCTCCGTTTACACGGAGTGACAAATCCCAGTCTCGATTCGTGCCAACCCAACAGACACTTTCGGAGATACCTGTAGTGTACCTTTATAGGCACCCAGTTACGTTGTGACGTTTGGCACACCCAAAGCACTCCTACGGTATCCGAGAGTTGCACAATCTCATGGTCTAAGGAAATGATACTTGACATTAGAAAAGCTTTAGCATATGAACTACATGATCTTGTGCTAGGCTTAGGATTGGGTCTTTGT
This sequence comes from Triticum dicoccoides, assembly GCF_002162155.2. Classification (NCBI taxonomy): domain Eukaryota; kingdom Viridiplantae; phylum Streptophyta; class Magnoliopsida; order Poales; family Poaceae; genus Triticum; species Triticum dicoccoides. Next base: position 43,019,058 of record NC_041384.1, on the reverse strand, counting down.
CCATCACATCATTCTCCTAATGATGTGATCCCGTTATCAATGACATCCAATGTCCATGGTCAGGAAACCGTAACCATCTATTGATCAACGAGCTAGTCAACTAGAGGCTTACTAGGGACGTGGTGTTGTCTATGTATCCACACATGTATCTGAGTTTCCTATCAATACAATTCTAGCATGGATAATAAACGATTATCATGAACAAGGAAATATAATAATAACCAATTTATTATTGCCTCTAGGGCATATTTCCAACAGTCTCCCACTTGCACTAGAGTCAATAATCCAGTTCACATCGCTATGTGACTAACACTCAAGGTCACATCCCCATGTGACTAACACCCAAAGAGTTTACTAGAGTCAATAATCTAGTTCACATTACCATGTGATTAACACTCGATGAGTTCTGGGTTTGAACATGTTATGCTTGTGAGTGCTGTTATAGTCAACGGGTCTGAATCTTTCAGATCCGTATGTACTTATCAAATTCCTTATGTCATCTTGTAGATACAACTACTACGCTACATTTGGAGCTATTCCAAATAACTGTTCTACTATACGAATCCAGTTTACTACTCAGAATAATCTGGATTAGTGTCAAAGTTTGCATCGGCGTAACCCTTTACGACGAACTCTTTTACCACCTCCATAATCGAGAAAATTCCTTAGTCCACTAGTTACTAAGGATAACTTTGACCACTGTCCTGTGATCCATTCTTAGATCACTCTTGTACCCCTTGACTGACTCATGGAAAGGCACATTTCAGGTGCGGTACACAGCATAGCATACTGTAGAGCCTATGTCTTAAGCATAGGGGACGACCTTCGTCCTTTCTCTCTATTCTGCCATGGTCGAGCTTTAAGTCTTAACTTCATACCTTACAACTCAGGCAAGAACTCCTTCTTTGACTGATCCATCTTGAACACCTTCAAGATCATGTCAAGGTATGTGCTCATTTGAAAGTACCATTAAGCGTTTTGATCTATCCTTATAGATCTTGATGCTCAATGTTCAAGTAGCTTAATCCAGGCTTTCTATTAAAAAACACTTTCCAAATAACCCTATATGCTTTCCAGAAATTCTACGTCATTTCTGATCAACAATATGTCAACATATATTTATCAGAAATTCTATAGTGCTCCCACTCACTTCTTTGGAAATACAAGTTTCTCATAAACTTTGTATACACCCAAAACTTTGATCATCTTATCAAAGAATACATTCCAACTCCGAGATGCTTACTCCAGTCCTTAGAAGGATTGCTGGAGCTTTGCATACTTATTAGCATCTTTCAGGATTAACAAAACCTTCCGGTTGTATCACATACAACCTTTCCTCAAGAAAATCGTCGAGGAAACAATGTTTTGACATCCTATCTGCAAGATTTTCATAAATAATGCAGTAATTGCTAATATAATTCCAACAGACTCTTAGCATCGCTACGAGTGAGAAAGTCTCATCGTAGTCAACTCCTTGAACTTGTCGGAAAACATCTTAACGACAAGTCGAGCTTTCTTTAATGGTGACATTTACCATCATTGTCCGTCTTCCTTTTAAAATCCATATGCACTCAACAGCCTTACGACCATCGAGTTGTTCTGCCAAAGTCTACACTTTGTTTTCATACATGGATCCTCTCTCGGATTTTATGGCCTCGAGCCATTTATCGGAATTCGGGCCCACCATCGCTTCTCCATAGCTCGTAGGTTCATTGTTGTCTAGCAACATGACTTCCAAGACAGGATTACGTACCACTCTGAAGTAGTACGCATCCTTGTCATCCCACGAGGTTTGGCAGTGACTTGATCTGAAGTTTCATGATCACTATCATAAGCTTTCACTTCAATTGGTGTAGGTGCCATAGGAACAACTTCCTGTGCCCTGCCACACACTAGTTGAAGAGACGGTTCAATAACCTCATCAAGTCTCCACCATCCTCCCACTCAATTCTCTCGAGAGAAACTTTTCCTCGAGAAAGGACCCGATTCTAGAAACAATCCCTTATTGCTTTCGGATCTGAGATAGGAGGTATACCCAACTGTTTTGGGTGTCCTGTGAAGATGCACTTATCCGCTTTGGGTTCGAGCTTATCAGCCTGAAACTTTTTCACATAAGCGTCGCAGCCCCAAACTTCTAAGAAATGACAGCTTAGGTTTCTCTAAACCATAGTTCATACGGTGTCATCTCATCGGAATTACGTGGTGCCCTATTTAAAGTGAATGTGGTTGTCTCTAATGCCTAACCCATAAACTATCATGGTAATTCGATAAGAGACATCATGGTATGCATCATATCCAATAGGGTGCAGTTATGATGTTCGGACACACCATCACACTATGGTGTTCCAGGCTGTATTAGTTGTGAAACAATTTCCACAATGTCTTAATTCTGTGCCAAACTTGTAATTCAGATATTCATCTCTATGATCATATCATAGATATTTTATCCTCTTGTCACGACGATCTTTCAACTTCACCCTGAAATTACTTGAACCTTTCAATAATTCAGACTCGTGATTCATCAAGTAAATATACTCAACATCTACCCAAATCATCTGTGAAGTAAGAACATAACGATATCCACTACATGCCTCAACACTCATTGGATTGCACACATCAAAATGTATTACTTCCAACAAGTTGCTTTCTAGTTCCATTTTACTGAAAACGAGGCTTTCAGTCATCTTGCCCATGTGGTATGATTTGCATGTCTCAAGTGATTCAAAATCAAGTGAGTCCAAACGGTCCATTTGCATGGAGTTTCTTCATGCATATACACCAATAGACATGGTTCGCATGTCTCAAACCTTTCAAAACAAGTGAGCCCAAAGATCCATCAACATGGAGCTTCTTCATGCATTTTATACCGAAATGACTTACGTGGCAGTGCCACAAGTAGGTGGTACTATCATTACTATCTTTTGGCATGAACATGTGTATCACTACGATCGAGATTCAATAAACCATTCATTTTAGGTGTAAGACCATTGAAGGTATTATTCAAATAAACAGACTAACCATTATTCTCCTTAAATGAATAACCGTATTGCGATAGACATAATCCAATCATGTCTATGCTCAATGCAAACACTAATCTTGATGGTAGAGGGAGCGTACGATATTTGATCAACCTTGGAAATACTTCCAACACATATCGTCATCTCACCATTTAGCTAGTCTCTGTTTATTCCGCAGCCTTTTATTTCGAGTTTACTAACATTTAGCAACCGAACCGGTATCTAATACCATGGTGCTACTAGGAGTACTAGTAAAGTACACATTAACACAATGTATATCCAATATACTCCTATCGACCTTGCCAGCCTTCTCATCTACCAAGTATCTAGGGTAATTCTGCTCCAGTGGCTGTTCCCTTTATTACAGAAGCACTTAGTCTCGGGTTTGGGTTCAACCTTGGGTTTCTTCACTAGAGCAGCAACTGATTTGCCGTTTCATGAAGCATCCCTTTTTGCCCTTGCCCTTCTTGAAACTAGTGGTTTCACCAACCATCAACAATTGATGCTCCTTCTTGATCTCTACTTTTGTGGTGTCAAACATCGCGAATATCTCAAGGATCATCATATATGTCCCTGATATATTATAGTTCATCACGAAGCTCAAGCAGCTTGGTGGTAATGACTTCGGAGAACCATCACTATTTCATCTGGAAGATCAACTCCCACTCGATTCAAGCGATTGTTGTACTCAGACAATCTGAGCACAAGTTCAACAATTGAGCTTTTCTCCTTAGTTTGCAGGCTAAGAAAATCGTCAGAGGTCTTATACCTCTTGACGTGGGCACGAGCCTGAAATCCCAATTTCAGCCCTCGAAACATCTCATATGTTTCGCGACGTTTCAAAACGTCTTCGCTGCCTCAACTCTAAGCTGTTTAACTGAACTATCACGTAGTTATCAAAATGTGTACGTCAGATGTTCGCAACATCCATAGACAACGTTTGAGGTTCAGCACACTGAGCGGTGCATTAAGGACATAAGCCTTCTATGAAGCAATGAGGACAAACCTCAGTTTACGGACCTAGTCCGCATAATTACTACTATCAACTTTCAACTAAATTTTCTCTAGGTACATATCTAAACAGTAGAACTGAAGCGCGAGCTACGACATAATTTGCGAAGACCTTTTGACTATGTTCAGGATAATTAAGTTCATCTTGTGAACTCCCACTCAGATAGACATCCCTCTAGTCATCTAAGTGATTACATGATCCGAGTCAACTAGGCCGTGTCCGATCATCACGTGAGACGGACTAGTCATCATCGGTGAACATCTTCATGTTGATCGTATCTACCATACGACTCATGCTCGACCTTTCGGTCTCTTGTGTTCCGAGGCCATGTCTGTACATGCTAGGCTCGTCAAGTCAACCTAAGTGTTTCGCGTGTGTAAATCTGTCTTACACCCATTGTATGTGAACGTTAGAATCTATCACACCCGATCATCACGTGGTGCTTCGAAACAACGAACTGTCGCAACGGTGCACAGTTAGGGGGAACACTTTCTTGAAATTATTATGAGGGATCATCTTATTTACTACCGTCGTTCTAAGTAAACAAGATGCAAAAACATGATAAACATCACATGCAATCAAATAATAGTGACATGATATGGCCAATATCATATAGCTCCTTCGATCTCCATCTTGGGGCTCCATGATCATCTTGTCACCGGCATGACACCATGATCTCCATCATCGTGTCTCCATGAAGTTGTCTCGCCAACTTATTACTTCTACTACTATGGCTACCGGTTAGCAATAAAGTAAAGTAATTACATGACGTTTATGTTGACACGCAGGTCATAAATAAATTAAGACAACTCCTATGGCTCCTGCCAGTTGTCATACTCATCGACATGCAAGTCGTGATTCCTATTACAAGAACATGATCAATCTCATACATCACATATATCATTCATCACATCCTTTTGGCCATATCACATCACATAGCATACCCTGCAAAAACAAGTTAGACGTCCTCTAATTGTTGTTTGCATGTTTTACGTGGCTGCTATGGGTTTCTAGCAAGAACGTTTCTTACCTACGCAAAAACACAACGTCATATGCCAATTGCTATTTACCCTTCAAAAGGACCCTTTTCATCGAATCCGATCCGACTAAAGTGGGAGAGACAAACACCCGCTAGCCACCTTATGCAACTAGTGCATGTCAGTCAGTGGAACTAGTCTCACATAAGAGTACGTGTAAGGTCGGTCCGGGCCGCTTCATCCCACAATGCCACCGAATCAAGATTGGACTAGTAACGGTAAGCATATTGAACAAAATCAACGCCCACAACTACTTTGTGTTCTACTCGTGCATAGAAACTACGCATAGACCTAGCTCATGATACCACTGTTGGGGAACGTAACATAAATTCAAAATTTTCCTACGTGTCACCAAGATCTATCTATGGAGTCATCTAGCAACGAGGGAGGAGTGGATCTACATACCCTTGTAGATCGCGCGCGGAAGCGTTCAAGAGAACGGGGTTGATGGAGTCGTACTCGTCGTGATCCAAATCACCGATGATCCTAGCGCCGAACGGACGGCACCTCCGCGTTCAACACACATATGGAGCAGCAACGTCTCCTCCTTCTTGATCCATCAAGGGGGAGGAGAGGTTGATTGAGATCCAGCAGCACGATGGCGTGGTGGTGGAAGTAGCGGGATTCCAACAGGGCTTCGCCAAGCGCTGCGGGAGGAGGGAGATGTGTCATGGGAGGGAGAGGGAGGCGCCAGGGCTTAGGTGTTGCTGCCCTCCCTTCCCCCCACTATATATAGGGCCAAGGGAGAGGGGGGGGGGGCGCAGCCTTGGCCCTTCCTCCAAGGAAGGGTGCAGCCAGGGAGGAGTCCATCCTCCCCAAGGCACCTAGGAGGTGCCTTCCCCCTTTAGGACTCTTCCTTTCCCTTATATCTTGGCGCATGGGCCTCTTGGGGCTGGTGTCCTTGGCCCATATAGGCCAAGGCGCACACCCATACAGCCCATGTGGCCCCCGGGGCAGGTGGACCCCCTTGGTGGACCCCCGGACCCCTTTCGGCACTCCCGGTACAATACCGATAATGTGCGAAACTTTTCCGGCGACCAAAACAAGACTTCCCATATATAAATCTTTACCTCCGGACCATTCCGGAACTCCTCGTGATGTCCGGGATCTCATCCGGGACTCCGAACAACTTTCGGGTTACCGCATACTAATATCTCCAGAACCCTAGCGTCACCGAACCTTAAGTGTGTAGACCCTACGGGTTCGGGAGACACGTAGACATGACCGAGATGACTCTCCGGCCAATAACCATCAGCGGGATCTGGATACCCATGTTGGCTCCCACATGTTCCACGATGATCTCATCGGATGAACCACGATGTCAAGGACTTAATCAATCCCGTATGCAATTCCCTTTGTCTATCGGTATGATACTTGCCCGAGATTCGATCGTTGGTATCCCGATACCTTGTTCAATCTCGTTATCGGCAAGTCTCTTTACTCGTTCCGTAACACATCATCCCGTGATCAACTCCTTGATCACATTGTGCATATTATGATGATATCCTACCGAGTGGGCCCAGAGATACCTCTCCGTTTACACGGAGTGACAAATCCCAGTCTCAATTCGTGGCAACCCAACAGACACTTTTGGAGATACCTGTAGTGTACCTTTATAGCCACCCAGTTACGTTGTGACGTTTGGCACACCCAAAGCACTCCTACGGTATCCGGGAGTTGCACAATCTCATGGTCTAAGGAAATGATACTTGACATTAGAAAAGCTTTAGCATACGAACTACATGATCTTGTGCTAGGCTTAGGATTGGGTCTTTGTCCATCACATCATTCTCCTAATGATGTGATCCCGTTATCAATGACATCCAATGTCCATGGTCAGGAAAACCATCTATTGATCAACGAGCTAGTCAACTAGAGGCTTACTAGGGACATGGTGTTGTCTATGTATCCACACATGTATCTGAGTTTCCTATCAATACAATTCTAGCATGGATAATAAACGATTATCATGAACAAGGAAATATAATAATAACCAATTTATCATTGCCTCTAGGGCATATTTCCAACATCTGCGGCCAGCGGCGAAACTCCCTCGGCCTTCTCCTCGGCTGCCCGCACGGCAGTGGGCTCGCCGGCCTGCGTCGACACGCCGTCCGGCTTTTCCTCGGCTGCTCGCACGGCGGTGGGCTCGGAGGCGATGGTGCTCACGCCTCTATTCACCAGGGGTCCCACAGTGTGTGCCCATTCTCCGCGACATCTCTCCTTCAGCCCGGCTGCGGGCGATGCCACGGTCAGCCCCACGGTGACGGGCGCGTCGTCCGGAACCTGGCGCCCTTCTTCCCCGCCGGCTGGGTCCAAAAGGGAGCTGGCCGGCTCGCTGCGGCTGCAGCCTTTCTGCTCTCCTTGGGTCACGCTGCAACTTGCCACTCCAAGGCCGAGCATGGAGATGCTTCCTCTGATGATCCCCGACTTCCAACCGGAGCCCCTCTCCGGCGATCCGAGCCCCATGCACACCCCGCCTGCTGTTCCTCTGGTGCCACACCAACTGCTCCTGCCTCATCCCTCCCAGGTGGTGGGAGTGAGTTCGATAGTTGGCCCCAGGATGGCAGCTGAGACTCTGCTTTAGGGACTCGGGGCATCGCCTGCCGTATCCATCCTTGGGCCAAGGCCGGCGGCGTCCGCACCAGCAAGACGCAAGAAACCACTGCCTCCTAACTTCACCCCAAGGAGGAGCGCGAGGCTCTCCAAGAGGGACAATGGCGTTCGCCAGGGGCCGGTGCAGCGCGCGCAATCCGTCCTTCTGCAAACCCTGGGGGTCATCCAGGGTGAAGAGCACATCTCCAAGGAGGCGATGGACTTCTACCTGAAGCTCTTCGACAAGCCGCTGACCGCTCAGCACATCCGAGCGATTGTTGCTCTCTTCGACCCGAAGGGGGTCGGGTTTGATGAACCCAATCAGCTCGACTTTGCTGGTTTCAGCCTTCCAGAGTGTGTTGAGCCCTGCGGCGTTTAATGCCTCAGTGCTGTATGAGTGATTTGTGGTTATGTTTGTTTATCATGGCCGAATCATTTGGGATGTTGGTGTGGAATGTTCGGGGGCTGAACAATCCTGCTAGGCGCAGCTCCATTCGCTTGTTCATGCAAAACTATGATGTTTCCTTGGTGTGTTTGCAAGAATCTAAGTTGGAGATGTTGGATGCCTCTGTTATCAACCAGACTTTGGGCCCTAGTTTTGATGGGTTTGAGGCTCTGCCGGCCGATGGTACTAGAGGAGGTATTGTGATCGCCTAGAAAACCGACAGGTTGCAGTTATCGAATGTGCAGAGGATGGAATTCTCTTTTTCTGCAATAGTTACTTCTCTGGCGGATGGAAAGGTTTGGATGGTCTCTTCTGTGTATGGACCTCAGGCTGATCAGGACAAAGTGAGATTTCTGGCAGAACTTGAAACCCTAGGTGAACAGGTTCAGGCACCGTGGATTCTTTATGGGGATTTTAACCTGGTGCGGCATGAGGAGGAACGCAGCACAGGCAGAGCTAACTGAAGGTTGGTGAACATGTTTCGCCACACAATAAACAAGTTGGGCCTGCACGAGATGCCTCTTGTTGGAAGAAAGTTTACCTGGTGTAACGGGTAGGAGCGACCGATCATGGCAAAGCTGGATAGGCTGTTCTTCAATAGTGCTTGGGAGGATGTCTACCCAATCAGTGATTTGCATCCCTTGAGCTCTAACATCTCGGATCACTGCCCTTTACTGCTCTCGGTGTCCGGAGCACGCCTAAGATCCTTCAGATTCAGATTTGAAATTTTTTTGTTCAAGTTGCCGGGTTTCTCGGAGGTAGTCAAGGAAGCTTGGGAAGAAGTCGTTGCCAGCTCGGACCCTATGCATGTATTTAGCACCAAACTCCAGCGTACTGCCAAGGCTCTCAGAAGATGGGGACAGCGGAAACAAAGCAATATGAACCTTCTCTTTCAAATTGCCAACGAGATCATCCTAAGGCTAGATACTGCTCAAGACTCCAGATTGCTCTCCGAGGATGAGAGAAAACTTAGAGCATTCCTCAAAGGTAAATGTCTGGCTTTGGCTTCTCTAGAGCGCATTCGCCTACGGCAATGCGCCAAGGTCAGGGATCTTCGGGAGGGTGATGCAAATACGAAATATTTTCATATGAAGGCGAATGTCCGGAGGCGAAAGATATTGATTCCTTATTTGAAGGACGGTGATCGGGTGGTGACCTCTATGGATGAGAAGTTAGACCTTGCGCAATCCTTCTTTCGTAATCTGTTGGGCACACCCAAAGCCCGGAGTTGTTCGATAAACCTGGAAGAGCTGGGCCTTCTCAAGCTATCACCTGAATCCGCGAGGGCTTGGAGATGCCTTTCACGATTGAGGAGGTGAGAAAGGTGGTTTTTGACATGCCTACTGACCGCGCCCCGGGCCCTGACGGTTTCTCTAGGTTGTTTTATGCGAAGTGTTGGGACATCATTGTTGACGATCTGATGGCTGTCATGCATGCCCTATATGAGGGGCACTTCCTTTCTTTTGGGGGGCTGAATTCTTCAATCATCACGCTTTTGCTCAAGAGAGATGTTTCGCTGCATCTTGGAGACTTCAGGCCTATCAACCTGATCCATGGGGCTGCTAAGATCTTTGCCAAGGTTTTAGCTATCAGGTTGACGCCCTTACTACCGGAAATTATTTCACAAGCCCAGAGTGCTTTTATCTCCAACCGTAACATTCATGAAAATTTCAAATTTGTACGCAATGCTGCCAAGATGCTGCATCAGAAGAAGAGGCCAGCTGTGCTCATGAAAATTGATATCTCCAAGGCTTTTGACACGCTTTCTTGGGAATTTCTTTTGGAGGTACTAAGAAATAGAGGCTTTGGAAGGAGGTGGTGCTCTTGGATCTGTGGCCTTCTCAGTTCTGCATCATCCCCGGTGCTCATCAATGGAGAACTATCGGCACCCTTCGCTCTTGGCCAGGGGGTGAGGCAAGGGGATCCGGTATCGCCCGCATTCTTCATCATCGCAATGGACACTTTGCAAGCCATGCTGCTCTGGGCCGCGCAAAAGGGTCTTCTATCACCTCTCGGTCTCGACAGCAACACGCCAAGGGTGTCTCTTTTCGCCGATGATGCAGTTCTCTTCTTCAGACCAACTCCGATGGACAACCAGGTAATTGCTGGCATGTTAGACCTGTTTGGAGAAGCTTCGGGCCTGCAGATTAACCTACAAAAGAGCACCATTACATGTATCCGTTGCGATGACAAGGTGGAGAGCACTGTGGCAGAACATTTTCAATGCGAAAAGCAAAAGTTCCCCTTCAAGTATTTAGGAATCCCCCTCTCTATCTATCAGCTAAAGCGGAATGACATTTGGCCCATGGTGGATAAACTCTCGAACAAGATGAAAGGCTGGAAGCCGAAGCTGTTGGCCGTTGCGAGGCGTCTGGCTCTTACCAGCTCAGTCCTTATGGCTCTGCCTCTCCATTTCATGTCAGTGCTCCCACTGCCGGTGTGGGCGATTAAGGTCATTGAACGAAGATGCCGAGGTTTTGTCTGGAAAGGAGAGGAGGAAATAAATGGAGGGCATTGCTTACTACCATGGACACGAGTCTGTAGGCCCAAGGAGTTGGGTGGCCTCGGTTTGGCCAACCTCAGACTCTTCGGGCTGGCCTTGCGATGCCGGTGGCCTTGGCTTAGATGGGCTACAGAGGTAAGGCCCTGGCATGGCTTGCCGGACTCCACTGAGAAGGAGGTCGGGGCAATTTTTAAGGCAGCTTGCGTTGTTTCGCTAGGCAACGGTGAGACTGCGAAATTCTGGACAGACAACTGGTTACCTAATGGGCGTTCGATCGTCGATGCTGCTCCGGCCCTTTTCTCTTTTGTGAGCGACTCCGGGCGATCTGTCAAGGAGGGGCTGCACAACCAGGCCTGGATCCGAGACATTAGGTGAGGTCTCTCTGTTCAGGCGCTTGCGCAATACCTTGAAATCTGGGACATTTCGCAGGCCACGGTGCTAACTCCTGAAGCTTATGATCGCCCGATCTGGAGGCGAACGGAGAACCAGTGTTTCTGTGTCAGTAGTGCATATCGGATGTTCTTCATGGCTGGCATTCATTTTCCATGCTACAAACCTATTTGGAAGTCAAAGGCGCCGCCCCGCTGTCGATTCTTCATGTGGCTGGTTGTGCACAGACGCTGCCTCACGGCAGACAACCTGCTGCGTAGAGGTTGGCCGTCCAATTCTACATGCCCTCTGTGCTTAGCGGAACCGGAGGACTGCACACATCTCTTCGTGCACTGCAGATATACGCAGCACCTTTGGAGCATTTTCAGGCAATGGACGGGGGCACACTTCTCCATTCCTGATGACTCTTGCAACACCACAGAGGACTGGTGGTTGTCTGCAAGGAAGAGCATCCCCAAGGCGAACAGGCGTGATTTCGACACCATTGCTATCCTGGTACATTGGAGGATCTGGAAGGAGCGGAATGCAAGAATTTTCCAGCACACGGCCAGCACAGCCAACAGCGTCCTCGATCTGATCCGTGATGATATTGCTTGTGGAGGGCAGCTGGATGTGTGGCTGACATCTTCGATTGAGGCGGCTACTTGTACTTTGTTTCATCGTCTTCTTCTTCTCTTTGACTCTGCTCCACCTTGGTTCAGAGCGCCTGCTCTGTTAGCTGGAGTGAGCCATTGGCGCTAGATCGCCTAGCCTGATAGCATCCGGTTGTACCCTCTTTTCTATCTAATAAAGATCGGCCTAAGGCCCTTCGACACAACCGAGAAAACCCATGCCATGTGAGGAAGGATAGACTCGCGGATGCCATTGATGAACAGGCTTTACCCAGAGGAGCTCTCTGGCAGCGAGGAGGGGAGGGGCGGATGGTCACCAAAACAGGTATTTGCAATGGTGCATGCATGCTCCAATTCTCTCATCTTTTTGGCATGATGCATGACACTTTAGATTACAAATAATTTATACATGAAATGAGGTTTTTTTGCGAGGATACATGAAATGAGGTCAGCTAGATCACATCCATAAGTTTGATCTTGTAAGGTTGTGTAATACAGGAGAGTACCAGACCTATGTGCAAAACCTACAAGATCAAATTTATGGACGTAATCCTCAACTAACCACCTACTAGCACCCCCTCCCCCCAAATTTATGTGTGGGGTCTAGTGATGATAATCAACGAAATGATGCAACATCAGTATGTAATAATTACCAGCCAGTTAGCCCCAATTCATAAGTGTAGCTTTGCTCTTCTTAATTAGGAGGGTGGGGGAGACAATGTCTCCTGGAGCCCTAGATTTGTTTTTGTTGAAAACACTGACTAAATAGATTGAGAGCTGTACATATATCCAAATGATCCAAAATTTTGAGCGCATCTCACGCATCAAATTATCTGCCATGCAAAAAACTATTTTTTATATTAATTTTTTGATATTTTGTGAATTTTTTTTAACCAGGTGCAGATGAGCCTGATCTCAGAAATGGATATTCGTAGGGATTGCATATTGTTTGCTTGCTCTAGTGCATTCAGAAGGCAGGGCCGGGTGTCCTTTTTGCCCTATCTCCTGCATGAATTTTTTTTGCCCATCTCCTCCATGAATTGCTTGCTGCTCTCAACCAGAGGCCAACAACACCAGCACACCATAAAAAGTTCATTGATTTGTACCCTGACCAAAACTTGTTTTTGTTTTCTTCCTATATGAACCTTGACATTTTCCTTCCACTGGACACATGGACACCCACGTACCACTTGACCACACTGTGCCCTTGTGACTGTGCGTACGTCCTACTACGTACTCCCAGCCACGGCTGAGCAAATCTTCTCACAGGCTGCCATTCCTTCAAGTTTTGTTCTTCTGATCTTCTCTCGTGTTGAAAGCCATGGACAAGGTCTGGGACCTCAAGGTGCACGTCGATGGCCGTCACACACTTCTTCTCCACCAGGTACCCGCCATACGTAACATGCATGCATGCATCGATCAAGGGACCGATGACTCTAACATTCTATGATTGATTGATTACGCAGAGCGTCATGTGCGCCTTCTCGGGGAGGCTGAGGGCAATGGCGACGCGGGAGACGAAGGCCAAGAGCGGAGGAGGAGCAGAGGCGGCGTCAATGTGCGTCGACCTCGCGGGCTTCCCTGGAGGCGGTGAGGGGTTCGACCTCGTGGCACAGTTCTGCTACAGCAATGGCCGCCTCCCGCCGCTCCGCCCCTCCGACCTCCCGCTCGTGCACTGCGCCGCCGCGTTCTTGGAGATGACCGAGGAGGTGCGCGCCGGCAACCTCCTCGCCCAGGCGGAGGCCTTCGTGGACGTCGGGCTCTGCTACTGGAGCTGGGCCGACGTGCTCGCCGCCGTCAAGAGCTGCGAGGCGTTAGGAGCGGACGTCTCCGGCCTCCGAGCGAAGCTCCTCTCAGCTCTGTTCTCGAGGATCGCCGAAGGCGCAGAGACGTCGAACAGCTCCTCGTCATCGTCGCCAGACACGGCCGGCGGCTCCAGCGGGCGGCCATCATCCGCCAAGACGCCGGAGTCGGTGAAGCGGTCATGCTTGGGGGGCGGCGGCAGGGAGTGGTGGTTCGATGACGTGGCGTCTCTATCCCCGCCGACCGTCGAGCAGGCCATGCAACTGCTGGGCTGCTACGGCGTGGACAACAAGAACCTCACACTGACGCGGTTCCTGCTGCACTACCTCCCCCGCGCCGCGGCGCTCCGCAAGGTCGACGACTCGGGAAGCCTGGTCGGACTCGCCGACACGGCCGTGCACGGGGTGGGGCACTCCGGCAGCGGGGCGGCGTTCTCCTGCAGAGGTCTCTTCTGGGTTCTGCGGATCGTATCAGCCGTGGGCCTGAGCAAGGAATGCAGGCGAAAGATGGAGGCGCTGGTGGGGCAGATGCTGGACCAGGCCACGCTCGACGACCTCCTCGTCTCCGGCGATGGCAGCGGCGTGTACGACGTCGGCCTGGTCACGAGGCTCGTCAGGGTTTTCGTGAGCTCCGTGGGCGAGGAGGAGGCCGGCTGCTCGTCGGAGAAGATGAGGAAGGTGGGGAGGCTGATGGACAAGTACCTGGCGGAGATCTCGCCGGACCACGGGCTGAGGGTGTCCAGGTTCCTCGCCGTCGCAGAGAGCCTGCCGGACTCCGCCAGGGACTGCTACGACGGCGTGTACAGGGCAGTGGACATCTACCTCGAGGTCAGTACTTCTCTTCAAAATTTCAAATGTTCAACTGAATTTTGAAGAAATTTGGTTCAGAATTCAAAAATTAGTTTGTCTAATTCACATCTAGATGTTTTTTAAGGATGTCACATCTAAGCTGCCTACTTGATGCTAATTAATAGAAAACATTATGATAGAAAACATCTAGCCATTGCATCGTATGATGCATGTAACTATTTTTATTAATACATGTATTATTCTTCCTTACAAATAAAGGGTAAACTCATGACCATGTACTTATAGACATAAAAAAGATCTATGCGACCTTGATTTAGCAGACTCTAAAATTATTATGGTTAGACCAATCATAACAGTCTCTTTTGCACCATACTTCTGTAATGAGATCATTTCAAAGCTATGGAAGCAAATTTTGCGACGCCCTCAGGCCCTTTTTGCACCATGCATTGTGCGCCTCTGTTATCAAATAGGTGGCGAACTAGAAATATTGGTGATTTTGTAAATCATTCGGTTTACTCAGATTATAAAAATATATAAATAGATGCCAGAGTCATAAAAGCCTATTGACATAGTTATATTTTGCGATGAAGAGATGGTATAATGTTTGTATCTTTGTAAATGTATGCAGTCTCACGCCGAGCTGACTGTCGAGGAGTGCGCAACACTGTGTCGGTGCCTCAACTACAAAAAGCTGACGCTGGAGGCATGCAAGGACCTGACCAGGAACCGACGGATTCCAACAGGGGTCTCCGTACAGGCACTGTCCTTACAACTGCAGCCCAATGCGCTCCGGCTCCTCTCGTCGTCGTCGATTTCGAGATGGGTTGTGGCAGACGGCGAGAAGAAGGAGGCGCTGAGGCTGAGCCTGCGGCGAATGCAGGGCCGGCTGACAGAGCTGCAGATGACATGCAAGGGGACGAGAGGGAAGACAAGGGCGTCGTCTGGGATGGCGGCCAAGGGCAGCAAGTCCTTGGGCGGGAGGGGCTTGCCTTGGATGTGCTAGCTGCTAGATATGGAGTAATGCTCCGAAAGTACCTTTCTACACCTGAGCTCATATGCTCCTGATGTGAACAGTACACTAAATAAAATATAAAAACATTTCAAAAAATTCTGAAATTTTTTTATGGCATACTTTAAGAAGTGTTTGTTGTGCATGTAAAATTTCATCATGAAATCGCATTCATGGAAGTCGTGGCAAAAAAAAAACAAAATCAGAGCTCCAAAATGCGTTTGAAAGTAACATTTACAGAGTATCGATTTTTTTTTTACCATGCCTTCCACCAATGTCATTTCGTGATGAAATTTTGCATGCACAACAAGCATTTCTTAAAGCATGCCACAAATTTTTTTCAGATTTTTTTGAAACGTTTTCCTATTTTATTTATTTTACTGTTCACGGCAGGAGCATATGAGCTCAGGTGTAGAAACTCCACGTCCGTAATGCTCTCCTTTCTTTGCGCGGTGAGGCTATCACGTTCACGTACCGTGCCTCTTTACTCCGTCACATGATCCTTTTGTAAAGTTGTTTTGTTGTGTGGTATTTTTGGCTTCTGTTATATTGGTTGCTGATTGTAAGTGAGGCGTACCCTTCTCTTTTTTTTTGCGCATAAGAGTGAGATATCATCAGTATCTCTGTAATCAACTCCTTGATCATTATACATGTTATCCTTGTTTTCAGTTTTGTTCTTTTTACTCGTATTCGTATTACGGTATTCCTATGACCTTCATCACATATGTCTGGCCAGATGATGATGATACTGTAATACCAAGTGGGCCCATAGAGTACCGCTCCGATGTTGGAGGAGATCTGTTGACTGGTCAAACTGATCAGGGGACCAACCTGTCATTAGCTGGGGCTAGCCCAGTCAGTAGGTTAATTGGTTAACCAGGAACCAACTGACAGTGACTGTTAGCTTAACCCGTTGGTTAATTAAGTTAACTCAGGTAATTAGGGGATGGGGTCGGCTGTCAATGACTGAACTAGTTAGCAGGTTTAAGTTAACTAACCTAATTATCTACAGCGGGGCCCGCATGTCAGTGGGGAGTGGGGGTTGGTTAGTGGCTAATTGATGGCCTGATGCGGGGGACCCACCTGGCAGCTTCCCAGCCGCGTCCAGATGCGGTGATGCACCGGCGGTGGCCAAAGCAGCGGCGGAGCACACGGGCTTCGCCGGAAAACGGCTACGGGGGACCAAAACGAGCGCGGTCGGGCTCATTCGTATGCGGGCGATGCGGTGGGTCGCCCAGTGGCAGTAGCCGGAGCTGGAGTGGCCGGAGTTGAGCAGGGCACTGACTGAGAGCGACAGCCGGAGCATGGAGTGGATGGTTTTGGTGTTGCGGTGCTCCACAGGGAGATCTAGCGGCTGCTACGGGCTCTTGGGGAAGCACTGAACACAGGGGGAAATATCAGGTGCTACCATACTTGGGGGGGGATATGTAGTGAAGGAAATATGCCCTAGAGGCAATAATAAAGTTATTATTTATTTCCTTATATCATGATAAATGTTTATTATTCGTGCTAGAATTGTATTAACCGGAAACATAATACATGTGTGAATACATAGACAAACAGAGTGTCACTAGTATGCCTCTACTTGACTAGCTCGTTAATCAAAGATGGTTATGTTTCCTAACCATGAACAAGGAGTTGTTATTTGATTAACGGGATCACATCATTAAGTGAATGATCTGATTGACATGACCCATTCCATTAGCTTAGCACCCGATCGTTTAGTATGTTGCTATTGCTTTCTTCATGACTTATACATGTTCCTATGACTATGAGATTATGCAACTCCCGTTTACCAGAGGAACACTTTGTGTGCTACCAAACGTCACAACGTAACTGGGTGATTATAAAGGAGCTCTACAGGTGTCTCCAAAGGTACATGTTGGGTTGGCGTATTTCGAGATTAGGATTTGTCACTCCGATTGTCGGAGAGGTATCTCTGGGCCCTCTCGGTAGTGCACATCACTTAAGCCTTGCAAGCATTGCAACTAATGAGTTAGTTGCGGGATGATGTATTACAGAACGAGTAAAGAGACTTGCCGGTAACAAGATTGAACTAGGTATTGGAATACCGACGATCGAATATCGGGCAAGTAACATACCGATGACAAAGGGAACAACGTATGTTGTTATGCGATCTGACCGATAAAGATCTTCACAGAATATGTAGGAGCCAATATGAGCATCTAGGTTCCGCTGTTGGTTATTGACCGGAGACATGTCTCGGTCATGTCTACATTGTTCTCGAACCCGTAGGGTCCGCACGCTTAAGGTTACGATGACAGTTGTATTATGGGTTTATGCATTTTGATGTACCAAAGTTTGTTCGGAGTCCCGAATGAGATCACGGACATGACGAGGAGTCTCGAAATGGTCGAGACATAAAGATTGATATATTGGAAGCCTATGTTTGGATATCGGAAGTGTTCCGGGAGAAATCGGGATTTTACCGGAGTACCGGGAGGTTACCGGAACCCCCCGGGAGCTATATGGGCCATAGTGGGCCTTAGTGGAAAAGAGAAGGGGCAGCCCAAGATGGGCCGCGCACCCCTCCCCTCCCTTGGTCCAAATAGGACAAGGAGAGGGGGCCGGCCTCCCTCTCTCTTTTCCCCCCTCCGCGAATCCTATTCCAACTAGGATTGGGGGGGGGGGGAATCCTACTCCCAGAGGGAGTAGGACTCTCCCGGCGCGCCTCTCCTAGGCCGGCCTCACCCCCCCCCTTTAGTCCTTTATATACGGAGGCAGGGGCACCCCAGAGAGACACAAGTTGATCCACGTGATCTTATTCTTAGCCGTGTGCGGCGCCCCCTGCCACCATAGTCCTCGATAATATTGTAGTGGTGCTTAGGCGAAGCCCTGCGACAGTAGTGCATCAAGATCGTCACCACGCCGTCGTGCTGACGGAACTCTTCCCCGACACTTTGCTGGATCGGAGTCCGGGGATCGTCATCGAGCTGAACGTGTGCTAAAACTCGGAGGTGCCGTAGTTTCGGTGCTTGATCGGTCGGGTCGTGAAGACATACGAGTACATCAACCAAATGCTTCTGTTGTCGATCTACAAAGGGTACATAGATCACACTCTCCCCTCGTTGCTATGCATCACCATGATCTTGCGTGTGCGTAGGAATTTTTTTGAAATTACTACGTTCCCCAACGGTGGCATCAGAGCCTAGGTTTTATATGTTGATGTTATATGCACGAGTAGAACACAAGTGAGTTGTGGGCGATATAAGTCATACTGCTTACCAGCATGTCATACTTTGGTTCGGCGGTATTGTTGGACGAAGCGGCCTGGACCGACATTACGCGTACGCTTACGTGAGACCGGTTCTCCCGACGTGCTTTGCACATAGGTGGCTTGTGGGTGTCAGTTTCTCCAACTTTAGTTGAACCGAGTGTGGCTACGTCCGGTCCTTGCGAAGGTTAAAACAACACCGACTTGACAAACTATCGTTGTGGTTTTGATGCGTAAGTAAGATTGATTCTTGCTTAAGCCCGTAGCAGCCACGTAAAACTTGCAACAACAAAGTAGAGGACGTCTAACTTGTTTTTGCAGGGCATGTTGTGATGTGATATGGTCAAAACGTGATGAGGTATAAGTTGATCATGTTTTGTTAAAGTTATCGGCAACTGGCAAAAGCCTTATGGTTGTCTCTTTATTGCATAAGATGCAAGCGCCAAATAATTGATTTACTTTATCGCTATGCGATAGCAATAGTTGCAAGAGCAATAGTTGACGAGACGACCGTGTGACGACACATTGATATAGATCAAGATGATGAAGATCATGGTGCCATGCCGGTGACGATAGAGATCATGACAGTACTTTGGAGATGGAGATCAAAGGCGCAAGATGATGATGGCCATATCATGTCACATATTTTGATTGCATATGATGTTTATTTTTTTATACATCTTATTTTGCTTAGTTTGACGGTAGCATTTTAAGATGATCTCTCACTAATTATCAAGAAGTGTTCTCCCTGAGTATGCACCGTTGCGAAAGTTCTTCGTGCTGAGACACCACGTGATGATCGGGTGTGATAGGCTCTACGTTCAAATACAATGGGTGCAAAACAGTTGCACACGCGGAATACTCAGGTTATACTTGACGAGCCAAGCATATACAGATATGGCCTCGGAACACGGAGACCGAAAGGTCGAGCGTGAATCATGTAGTAGATATGATCAACATAGTGATGTTCACCAATGAAACTACTCCATCTCACGTGATGATCGGACATGGTTTAGTTTATTTGGATCACGTAATCACTTAGAAGATTAGAGGGATGTCTATCTAAGTGGGAGTTCTTAAGTAATATGATTAATTGAACTTAAATTTATCATGAACTTAGTCCTGGTAGTATTTTGCAAATTATGTTGTAGATCAATAGCTCGCGTTGTTGCTTCCCTGTGTTTATATGTTCCTAGAGAAAATTGTGTTGAAAAATGTTAGTAGCAATGATGCGGATTGGATCCGTGATCTGAGGTTTATCCTCATTGCTGCACAGAAGAATTATGTTCTTGATGCACCGCTAGGTGACGGACCTATTGCAGGAGCAGATGCAGACGTTATGAACGTTTGGCTAGCTCAATATGATGACTACTTGATAGTTTAGTGCACCATGCTTAATGGCTTAGAATCGGGCCTTCAAAGACGTTTTGAACGTCATGGAGCATATGAGATGTTCCAGGAGTTGAAGTTAATATTACAAGCAAATACCCGAGTTGAGAGATATGAAGTCTCCAACAAGTTCTATAGCTAAAAGATGGAGGAGAATCGCTCAACTAGTGAGCATGTGCCCAGATTGTCTGAGTACTACAATCGCTTGAATCAAGTGGGAGTTAATCTTCCAGATAAGATAGTGATTGACAGAATTCTCTAGTCACCATCACCAAGTTAGTAGAACTTCGTGATGAACTATGATATGCAAGGGATAACGGAAACGATTCCCAAGCTCTTCGTAATGTGGAAATTGGCGAAGGTAGAAATCGAGAAAAACATCAAGTGTTGATGGTAGACAAGACCACTAGTTTCAAGAAAAAGGGCAGAGGGGAGAAGAAAAACTTCAAAAAGAACAGCAAGCAAGTTGCTGCTCAAGTGAAGAAGCCCAAGTCTGGTCCTAAGCCTGGGATTAAGTGTTTGTACTGCAAAGGGATTGGTCACTGGAAGCGGAACTACCCCAAGTGATTGGCAGATAAGAAGGATGGCAAAGTGAACATAAGTATATTTGATATACATGTTATTGATGTGTACTTTACTAGTGTTTATAGCAACCCCTCAGTATTTGATACTAGTTCAGTTGCTAAGATTAGTAACTCGAAACGGGAGTTGCAGAATAAACAGAGACTAGTTAAGGGTGAAGTGACGATGTGTGTTGGAAGTGGTTCCAAGATTGATATGATCATCATTGCACACTCCCTATACTTTCGGGATTAGTGTTGAACCTGAATAAGTGTTATTTGGTATTTGCGTTAAGCATGAATATGATTTGATCATGTTTATTGTAATATGGTTATTCATTTAAGTAAGAGAATAAATTGTTGTTCTGTTTACATGAATAAAACCTTATATGGTTACACACCCAATGAAAATAGTTCGTTGGATCTCGATCGTAGTGATACACATAATCATAAATATTGAAACCAAAAGATGCAAAGTTAATAATGATAGTGCAACTTATTTGTAGCACTGCCGTTTAGGTCATATTGGTGTAAAGTGCATGAAGAAACTCCATGCTGATGGGATTTTGGAATCACTTGATTATGAATCACTTGATGCTTGCGAACCATGCCTCATGGGCAAGATGACTAAGACTCCGTTCTCCGGAGCGAGCAACTGACTTATTGGAAATAATACATACTGATGTATGCGGTCCGATGAGTGTTAAGGCTCACGGCAAGTATCATTATTTTCTAAACTTCACAGATGATTTGAGCAGATATGGGTATATCTACTTGATGAAACATAAGTCTGAAACATTTGAAAAGTTCAAAGAATTTCAGAGTGAAGTGGAAAATCATCGTGATAAGAAAATAAAGCTTCTACGATCTGATCACGGAGACAAATATTTGAGTTACGAGTTTGGTCTTCAATTAAAACAATGTCGAATAGTTTCACAAACTCATGCCACATGGAACACCACAGCATAATGGTATGTCCGAACGTCATAACCGTACTTTATTGGATATAGTGCAATCTATGATGTCTCTTACCGATCTACCACTATCGTTTTGGGGTTATGCATTAGAGACAGCTGCATTCACGTTAAAAGGGCACCATCTAAATCTGTTGAGACGACACCGTATGAACTGTGGTTTGGCAAGAAACCAAAGTTGTCGTTTCTTAAAGTTTGGGATTGTGATGCTTATATGAAAAAGTTTCATCCTGATAAGCTCAAACCCAAATCGGAGAAATATGTCTTCATAGGATACCCAAAGGAGACTGTTGGGTACACCTTCTATCACAAATCCGAAGGCAAGACTTTTGTTGCTAAATTCAGAGTTTTTCTAGAGAAGGAGTTTCTCTCGAAAGAAGTGAGTGGAAGGAAAGTAGAACTTGATGAGGTAACTGTACCTGCTCCCTTATTGGAAAGTAGTTCATCACAGAAATCTGTTCCTGTGACTACTACACCAATTAGTGAGGAAGCTAATGATGATGATCATGTAATTTCAGATCAAGTTACTACCGAAACTCGTAGGTAAACCAGAGTGAGATCCGCACCAGAGTGGTACGGTAATCCTGTTCTGGAAGTCATGTTACTAGACCATGACGAACTTACGAACTATGAGGAAGCAATGATGAGCCCAGATTCCGCGAAATGGTTTGAGGCCATAAAATCTGAGATATGATCCATGTATGAGAACAAAGTATGGACTTTGATGGATTTTCCCGATGATCGGCAAGCCATAGAAAATAAATGGATCTTCAAAAGGAAGACGGACGCTGATAGTAGTGTTACTATCTACAAAGCTAGAATTGTCGCAAAAGGTTTTCGACAAGTTCAAGGTGTTGACTAAGATGAGATTTTCTCACTCGTATATATACTTAAGTCTGTCCGAATCATGTTAGCAATTGCCGCATTTTATGAAATCTGGCAAATGGATGAACAAAACTGCATTCCTTAATGGATTTCTTAAAGAAGAGTTGTATATGATGCAACCAGAAGGTTTTGTCAATCCTGAAGGTGTTAACAAAATATGCAAGCTCCAACGATCCATCTATGGACTGGTGCAAGCATCTCGGAGTTGGAATATACGCTTTGATAAGTTGATCAAAGCATATAGTTTTATACAGACTTATGGTGAAGCATGTATTTACAAGAATGTGAGTGGGAGCACTACAACATTTCTGATAAGTATATGTGAACAACATATTATTGATCGGAAATAATGTATAATTTTCTGGAAAGCATAAAGGAATATTTGAAAGGAGTTTTTCAAAGAAAGACCTCGGTGAAGCTGCTTACATATTGAGCATCAAAATCTATAGAGATAGATCAAGACGCTTGATAAGTTTTTTTTTCAATGAGTACATACCTTGACAATATTTTTGAAGTAGTTCAAAATGGAACAGTCAAAGAAAGAGTTCTTGCCTGTGTTACAAGGTGTGAAATTGAGTAAGACTCAAAACCCGACCACGGCAGAAGATAGAAAGAGAATGAAAGCCATTCCCTATGCCTTGGCCATAGGTTCTATAAAGTATGCCATGCTGTGTACCAGATCTATTGTATACCCTACACTGTGTTAAGAAAGGAAGTACAATAGTGATCTAAGAGTAGATCACTAGACAGCGGTCAAAATTATCCTTAATAGAATAAGGAAATATTTCTCAATTATGGAGGTGACAAAAAGGTTCGTCGTAAAAATTTACGTCGATGCAAGTTTTGACACAGATCTGGATGACTCTAAGTCTCGATCTAGATACATATTGAAAGTGGGAGCAATAAGCTAGAGTAGCTCCGTGCAGAGCATTGTTGACATAGAAATTCGCAAAATACTTACGGATCTGAATGTGACAGACCCGTTGACTAAAATTATCTCACAAACAAAACATGATCACACCTTAGTACTCTTTGGGTGTTAATCACATAGCGATGTGAACTAGATTACTGACTCTAGTAAACTCTTTGGGTGTTGATCACATATCGATGTGAACTATGGGTGTTAATCACATGGTGATGTGAACTATTGCTGTTAAATCACATGGCGATGTGAACTAGATTATTGACTCTAGTGCAAGTGGGAGACTGAAGGAAATATGTCCTAGAGGCAATAATAAAGTTATTATTTATTTCCTAATATCATGATAAATGTTTATTATTCATGCTAGAATTGTATTAACCGGAAACATAATACATGTGTGAATACATAGACAAACAGAGTGTCACTAGTATGCCTCTACTTGACTAGCTCGTTAATCAAAGATGGTTATGTTTCCTAACCATGAACAAGGAGTTGTTATTTGATTAACGGGATCACATCATTAAGTGAATGATCTGATTGACATGACCCATTCCATTAGCTTAGCACCCGATCGTTTAGTATGTTGCTATTGCTTTCTTCATGACTTATACATGTTCCTATGACTATGAGATTATGCAACTCCCGTTTACCAGAGGAACACTTTGTGTGCTACCAAACGTCACAACGTAACTAGGTGATTATAAAGGAGCTCTATAGGTGTCTCCAAAGGTACATGTTGGGTTGGCGTATTTCGAGATTAGGATTTGTCACTCCGATTGTCGGAGAGGTATCTCTGGGCCCTCTCGGTAGTGCACATCACTTAAGCCTTGCAAGCATTGCAACTAATGAGTTAGTTGCGGGATGATGTATTACAGAACGAGTAAAGAGACTTGCCGGTAACGAGATTGAACTAGGTATTGAGATACCGACGATCGAATCTCGGGCAAGTAACATACCGATGACAAAGGGAACAACGTATGTTGTTATGCGGTCTGACCGATAAAGATCTTCGTAGAATATGTAGGAGCCAATATGAGCATCCAGGTTCCGCTATTGGTTATTGACCGGAGACATGTCTCGGTCATGTCTACATTGTTCTCGAACCCATAGGGTCCGCACGCTTAAGGTTACGATGACAGTTGTATTATGGGTTTATGCATTTTGATGTACCAAACTTTGTTCGGAGTCCCGGATGAGATCACAGACATGACGAGGAGTCTCGAAATGGTCGAGCCATAAAGATTGATATATTGGAAGCCTATGTTTGGATATCGGAAGTGTTCCGGTAGAAATCGGGATTTTACCGGAGTACCGGGAGGTTACCGGAACCCCCCGGGAGCTATATGGGCCATAGTGGGCCTTAGTGGAAAAGAGAAGGGGCAGCCCAAGATGGGCCGCGCGCCCCTCCCCTCCCTTGATCCGAATAGGACAAGGAGAGGGGGCCGGCCTCCCTCTCTCTTTCCCCCCCTCCGCGAATCCTATTCCAACTAGGATTGAGGGGGGGGGGGGATCCTACTCCCAGAGGGAGTAGGACTCTCCCGGCGCGCCTCTCCTAGGCCGGCCTCACCCCCCCTTTAGTCCTTTATATACGGAGGCAGGGGCACCCCAGAGAGACACAAGTTGATCCACATGATCTTATTCTTAGCCGTGTGCGGCGCCCCCTGCCACCATAGTCCTCGATAATATTGTAGTGATGCTTAGGCGAAGCCCTGCGACAGTAGTGCATCAAGATCGTCACCACGCCGTCGTGCTGACGGAACTCTTCCCCGATACTTTGCTGGATCGGAGTCCGGGGATCGTCATCGAGCTGAACGTGTGCTAAAACTCGGAGGTGCCGTAGTTTCGGTGCTTGATCGGTCGGGCCGTGAAGACGTACGACTACATCAACCAAACGCTTCCGTTGTCGATCTACAAAGGGTACGTAGATCACACTCTCCCCTCGTTGCTATGCATCACCATGATCTTGCATGTGCGTAGGAATTTTTTTGAAATTACTACGTTCCCCAACATGTAGTACTCTCATCCTTGGGGTGCTCCCCATGCTCCAACTTCAAATAAATCAATTTTAAATGTTTTAGAAAATTGTGGAAAAAATATGCATGTTTACTAGGAATATGACTACAACTCCTAAAAATTTCAGGTCCAAATTCTAAATGCACATTGAGAAACAAAAATGTGAAATCTAGCATGAATAGTGTCATAAAAAGACAAAAGCAACATTTGACACTATTCATATCTGAATTTGTCTTTTTTATTTCTCAATGTACATTTCGAGTTTGGACCTGAAATTTTTAAGGGGTGTAGTCATATTCCTTTTGAACATTCATAATTTTTTTCAGAAATTTTGAGACATTCAAAATTGATGTTTTAGACTTGAAGTATAGGGAGCACCCCAAGTATGGGGGAAATATCAGGTGCTACCGTACTTGGCAAATAGGGTTCTTTAGCGAACAAATGCCATGATGTGTTCCTGTGGAGAGGAAAATGTCATGGCATATGTGTATGTGCCACACCTAAACTGCCATGGTTGTGTGTGTTAGTGTGAAATTGCCATGATCTGTGTTTTGTGTGAGAGTTTATTTTTGTCCATGCCCATATAATACGTCTGAGTGGGAAAATGCCATGAGCTTTTTTGTGAAGATAGTCATTTTTCGTCCTGATTTTGCCATGTTTAAAATAGGGTTTTAGCGCACAAATGCCATGATGTCTTCCTGTGGAGAGAAAAATGCCACGGCATATGTGTGTGCGCCACATCTAAATTGCCATGGTTTAGTGTGTGTTTTAATCTGGCATATCCTTGATTATGATAGCTAAAAATGCCATGGTGCTTTTGTATGAGAGCCACACTAATACTACCACGTTTTATGTGTGTTAGTCTAAAAATTGCCATGTTTGTTTTTCCATTTTTTATGTGTAAGTGTTAGAGTACATAATGGGTCTAATGTGCCCATTAGTTTTGGGGTTAATTGGAGATAAGGGTCGCTTGCTTAGGGGTCAAGTAAGCCTTGCTTGGGAGTAAAGTAAACCTCTCTATATAAAGAGAGGAGATGTATCAATCTAATCAAGCAAGAATTAAGAAGGAAATCCCTTCCCTCTTGCCCGGCCGTGGGCAAAAAGGCCCCCGGCCAGCCCTCTCGCGCCCTCCTTCTAGCAGCGCCAACAATTTGGTAGGTAGCTCAGTTTCGATCATGTCTTCGCCGCCGCCCACCCCGTTGCTTCCGCTGCCGACCGTCACCACCGCGCCGCTGGCCATCTACACCGCGCCGCTGCCCTCCCCGTCCGCGCCGCTGGTCGCATCCTCCGGCGTACTCACCGCCCAGATGTCGGCGCCCTCCATCGCACCACCGGCCACCGCCTACACCCCGGAAGATATCACCGGGGTCCTCAACGACCTCGTCACAGCCGTCCAGGGGATCCGGCTGTACTTGGCCAGCCCCTACGGGCCGCCGCCGCCCCTTCCCCGACCGCCGCCACCGGGCCGCCGGCCCTGCCGTGGTACTCGCCGCATCCAGGGGCCTCCGCGGCGTTCGCTGGGACGCTGCAGCTGCCGCTGCCGCCGCCGCCCGCCGCCGCCCAACAGTGGCTGCAGTGGCCGGCACCGGCTCCCGCCGCGCCTCCAGCGCCCATCGCCGCCCCCGACCCGTTGTGGCTGCAATGGCAGCCGCCACACCAGGCGGCCTTCACCGCGCTCGCCTGGCCACTACAGCAGCTGCTGCAGCTGCCATCCATCGCCACCACCGCCCAGCCCTGGCTGCAGTGGCAGCCGCCGCTCCTTGCGGCCTCTGCCGCGCCCGGCGCTCCGCCGCAGCAGCCTCTGCCGCTGCCCGGTGCGCCACCACAGCAGCCGCTGCAGGTGCAGCAGCCACCGCCGGTCAGCTCCGGTCCCACATCGACCGCACCGGCGGGAGTCCCGCTTCACCAAGTCCAGTCCCCGCCGTCGCCGTCACCATTCGGTCTTGGATTGCTACCCGTCACGTGTCAGCGGCGGTGAGGCTGCAGGCTGCTGCGCGCGGCCTCCTAGCACGTCAGTGTGTGCGGGAGATGCATGGTCTGCAGCTGCCGCTCCTCCAAGTCGCCCTTCGCTGCGTAAAGGACCTCGATCTCATCCGCTGCGTCGGGGATCTTGGGCATGCGGTTTCCCCCACGGGCGGCGGGCATGCTGTTTTCCCCGCGGGCAGCGACCTCAAAGTCTGCGACATCGGCGGTTGGGGGGCACACCCCTCCTCGTCATTCTCCATTGCAAGCCCTCCACTCTTCCCTGTGCGGTGAAAACCAACAGCCGTCCGGCAGAGAGAAGGCATGGTGTCACCGACAGCAGCGCACCACGTAGCACTACTGCATTCCGCCACCGGCCGCTGCGAGGGCGCTTCTGCTGGTCACTCTTGCGACCACTTCCAGATGGTCATACACATGCACTCCTTTTGTCCAGGTGGTGTCCATGGGATCCAGGTGGCTGTACACGTGCACGGCCGACATGCGGATGTTGTCCACTTTTTGTTAAGGGGTTCAAAATAAAGCGTCCCAGTCCATTTCAGGTTGAGAATAATAAAACAAGCCGAGATGTAAAAGGCTTGTTTTTAGGTGTTAGGTTTGTGTTGCGTCGAGTCATGGTTATAAGTTGCTTAGGCTGCAGCTCGAGGACAAGCTGCATGTCCAGGTGGGGTGTAGTGTTAGAGTACGTAATGAGCCTAATGGGCCCATTAGTCTTAGGGTTAATTAGAGATAAGGATCGCTTGCTTAGGGGTCAAGTAAACCTTGCTTGGGAGTCAAGTAAACCTCTCTATATAAAGAGAGAAGATGTATCAATCTAATCAAGTAAGAATTAAGAAGGAAATCCCTTCCCTCTTGCTCGGCCGTGGGCAAAAAGGCCCCCGGCCGGCCCTCTCGCGTCCTCCTTCTAGCAGCGCCAACAGTAAGAGTTCAATGTGCCATGCCATAACCTTGCTTGAGAGGGAAAACTGCCATGGGTCTCTGGGTGGGAGGGAGATTTTTAAGATGGCATGCTTTTTTTGATTGTTTACGTGTGATAGAAGTTTTTTGCTTTTTTTTACGGTGTGGATGGTCATTTTATCTCCGATGGACTTATCTGCCATGATCTACCTTTTTAACCTTTGAGATTTACAGTTTTCTGCATATGTGTTCCCCCCTTGACGTGGTTTTTTGTTGTTTATTTTTTTCAGATATTGTTTACAAGCTGGCCAGAGACGGTTTAGACGACGATGATCAATGATGATGATTTCATGGACATCTCAGGCAGGAGGCGTTGTGGTGTCGATAAGCCTCCCAAGTTGGTATACTTCCCCACAATGCTCAGTCACCACATTTCTCAGCCATGGCACAAGATTTTCTCGTTGTTAAGATTTCCATTTTATCTGTATCACTTGGGTGGAAGTTTAATCATAGGTTATATGGCATTTATATATATTTATTTTTAGTTTGTTTTTTAAATCATTTTCTTAATGACAGTATTAATTATAGTCTGGATGGCGTTTTATTCATGATTTGGTTGGCAATTTATTATGGCGTAGACTTTTGACATTTTATATTAAAAAGAAACGGACATCTTTTTTTTACCTTTGATTTTGCATGCTATGCGTCTCCTATGGCATTTACAGCATAATTGTAAGGGTGATTTTTGCGTAGAAATCGCTCATGGCAAACACGAACTCGTCTTACATTCGTGAATTTATTCGGTCAGTCAGACGGTATCTTTTTTTTGTAGCAAAGTTGTCTTATCGTCGTGGACAATATTACGTTCTTTTTTGTAGGTTAGCTACCGCAACAGGGGGCCCATGAACATTTGACCACGCTAAATAAGGATTTTAGTGAGGAGCATAACAATGCTACTCAGGATACGGGGATGCGGTCGCCCATGAAAATTCGTTGCAAGAATCTTAATAATTAAGGACACGATGGACGTTAAAATTATAAGTACGCTCCAGCGCCTCCCCTTGGCACCGCTATTGTATGATGGATGTTAAAACATTTTACTGAATCGACAAACCTTTCTGAATCTGTTAACATTTCTGAAATGGTAAACATTGTTTGAATTGACGAACATTTTTTGAGATTCATGAATATTTTTTTGACCAACATTCATTTGACGAACATATTTCTTGAAATGCATGAACAGTTTGAATCAGCGGACATTTTTTGAATGGATAATTTTTTTTATAATTCAAGAACCATTTTATTCTTTTTGAATATTTTCTAAAAAAGTTCATAGTTTTTTTATTCTCAAAACTTAGTTCAAATTTACAAACATTTTTTCAAAATTATGAACAATTTTATGATTTCATGAACATTTATCGAAAATTCAAAAAAATGGAAAAAAATTTAAGTACCAAATTATTTTAAGAAGGAAAAATAAAAATAGAAATAAGACAAAAGAAAACAGGGGCGTCCCGACCTGGACTGACCCAATAGGGCACACGGGAGGGGATGATGTGCATATTGGCTCGTTTGCCAGCGCATCACGCGCGATATAGGAGGTCTCGTGGAGCTCTATCCGAGACACCACTTGCGCCGGAACTCAAGAACCCCGCAGGATGGCACTGGATACATTATAAAACCCAACATGTTTTACGGGTTCAATCCTGTTTCAGTATTACCCGAACCCAAAACCCAACATACCCGTCAAACTGCATAGCATCCGCTGATCCATCCACGAGGCCCTCGACTACACGACTGCCCAGCGGTCCCAGCCCTAGCGCCCCAGCCCCAAATCCACACAAGTATATGACGACCCCTCGCTCGGTCGCTCTGGCTCCTCAAGGCGCTCCCGCGCACCACCTAAACCTAAACCTAGGTCCTCTCGCAATCGCCTAGGCTTGATGCCATCTCGCAGCCGCCGGCTGACCACCTTCTACGCCGACAAGTCGCCTCCCTTCATGTCTTCTCCACCGAGTCACCTCCCTCCACGTGTCCTATACCATCAGGAGAAACGGGCGCCGCCGCCGGTGACAGACTCCATGGTGGAAAAGCCCGTTTTTCGCCGGTTTGGGCCGAAACTTGCGCCGGCGGACTCAGGCCGAACCCGGCGCCCTGGGGGCACCGGGGCAAGCGGTTTTGGCGCGAAAGAGCCGCGGGTCAGCCGCGTCAGTGACATCACGCCTCGTCTTCCCCTAGAACGCATCGGTTTCCCGCGGGAAATTAATGGCAAGGCTGCCGCCGGTCAGCCTTGCCATTGATTCCTCATGGGTGGCGCGTCAAGGACATCGCCTCCCTTCCCGCCACGCGTACACACGGCGTGGCTATAAAACCAGCAGCTCCCCCTCGCCGCTGGCCACACCAGCCCGAGCCCAAAACCAACCGCCGATATCTGCCTCTCTCCCATCCGCCGCCGAGCTCTGCCTATCTCCCTATCCTCCCTCAGCGATGGTCGAATGCTTCCCTGGCGACGCCGCGGCGGCCAACGGCTTCGGCCGTCGCTCGCTTCAGGAGTGGGAGGCGTACCTCCTCTTCGAGGCCAACATCCCGGCGCTGCCGGACATGCGCGCCGGGCCGACAGGGTGGAAGCTCAGCAACGAGGGCGTCCCCACACCCCCCCCGGTGCCCGACGTCGACGCGCGCCTCAGCATCTTCGTCGCCGAGGTCGACCGCGTGCGGGCGTCCCTGACGAAGGAGCAGCGCGCCCTCCCCCAGTACGCCGCCGACAACCACACGTCATGGGAGGAGTACTTCCAGCGCCGGCAGCCGTAGCGGCTGGCGTCCACGAACGGGGCGCCGGTGGTGGGAGGCATCAAGAACAGCGACGGGCGCCGCGTCTGGTGGGGCGTCCCCGGCCGCACACTCCATGAGGTGCTGGCGTACCTCGAGGGCGGCAATGACCCGCCGTTGGCATACCTTGCCGCGGCGGCCGTCCCCCCTCCCCCACCCGCCAGAGCGCCGGGCCATGGGTGCCCAGGAGGTTCGGCTCCTCCTCATCTTCCTCCTCTGGCTCCTCCTCCCACTCTTCTGACTCACCGGCGCTGTTCGGCGTCAAGGCCGAGCCCGCCGCGGAGACGCCGCTCGGTCGGCGCACCCGCAGCGCCGGCATCGTCATCAACGAGGGCGGCAGGTGCGCCTCCTCCTTGGCTCCTTCGCGCTACGTCAAGGCAAAGACGGAGCCGGGGCTCGCCGCCGTCAAGACGGAGCCTCGTGAAGTCGGAACCCGGGCTCGCCGGCAGCGTCAAGGAGGAGGAGCTCGACGACGCGGAGGCCCTCAAATGGGCGCGCGATGACTGGGCCCAGCTGAAGCTGGAGCGCCAGCGCCTCGCCTACGAGCTCTTCGAAGCTCGGCGTCGTGGCCGGGACGAGGAAGGTGTCGTCGTCCTCGACGTCAGCGATGACGACGCGCCGCCACCACCGGTCCGCCATGGCGACGCCGGGCAGGGGTCCAGCAGGGGCGGCCGCGCCATCAAGAAGGAGAAGGCCGGCGACGACAACGAGGATGGCGGCGACATCGGCGACTTCGCCGCGCTCAGCGACTTCTTCGCCCCTTAGTTGGGGTTTTTTTAGTAACTTATGTAACATCAAACATGTCGAATATATGTCAAGTTTGCCGAATTTAGCCTAACATTTTGTCCAATTTGCCGAACTTTGCCGAATTCAGTTCTTTAAAAAAAAAAATCCGCGTCTGGGGGCGACCCTTGGGTGAGCGGCTGGGAACCCGCTCGCCCCCGTGCCGATTTTAGCGCCGGCTCGCCCCCAGGGGGCGCGTAAAATCGCCGCCTGCGGGGCCAACGGCTGGAGATGCTCTAATCCCCAAGCCCCCACCCAAACAATGTCCACATGAAGTTAAAGACGAGGTGAGTAGCTCGGTCTTGCATGATCTAAGATGGAAGATGCTAGGGTTCGAGACGGATGATTCTAATTTTCTATGAATTGATGGATTAGGTTTGCTAGGGTTTGGTTTAGACTCTAGTATATGATCTCTTTTTATGAATTCAGAAGTTGAGCTCAAGCTAGTACACTCTTGCAAGAAAAAAACAGAATGGATTCAGAATCCTTGTAGAAATAATATAAAGTGTGTTTTTTCTGGTCAACATATTGCAGGCTACATGTATAAGTTGCTACTGTTTTAGGGTACCATGCTATGATAAGAAAAATGCTACTGCCACTATGTCCAAAAAAATACATATACTAGAGTCCAACTTGCTACTGCCACTATATATGTAAAATTGCCAATGCACTACATACGTCAAATTGCCATTGTCACTATGTCCAAAAAAAATACACCAAAGCTAGTACTTCATAGTTTTCTCCCTCCCTCTGTTTTAGATGCAAATTCATAAGCACTAGTGTTAGTTTATTCTTTATCCAGATTGTATGCAAAAGACGACGGGTTTCGTCCCCTTTGCCATCTTGAATCAGAAAGTCTTCTCTCCCTCGTTGCTAACGTGAGGTCGGCCGACCCATTATTGATTGCTTCAGATTCATGCGGTTTTCGGTTTTCGCCTTCTGTTTTTTTCGCTGCACCAATAAACCTCGAAATGATAAAATAAAACTGTTCGTAATATCAAAGAATGTTCGTGAATTCATAAAATTCCATGAATTAGAAAATTTTGATTCAATTTTAAAAAGAATACACTAAAAGAGTCCAAAAATATGATATTTTTTAATTTCAAAAAAATGTTTAGGAGCTAAAAAAATCACCAATTACCAAACTTCACAGAGTTGGCAAAATTTCAAGAATTCAAAAAAAATATTACTGAATTTGAAAAATTGTTCGTGAATTTGTAAAATGTCCGTGAAGTAAGAAAAAGTTCAAGAATTTGAGAATGATCAGCAATTTAAAAAAAATGAATTTGGAAAAACATACACGAATTGAAAAAAAGCACAAATTTGAAAAAGGTCAAGAAATTCCAAGAGTGTTCATGAATTTAAAAAGTACATGAATTCAAGGAAAGTTCGTGAATTTAGAAAATTTGTAATGTAAAAATTCATTGATTTGAAGATGTTCTTGAATTTAATTTTTTCACAAATTTGTAAAATTGTTTGCGGATTTCCAAATTGCTCATGAATTTGAAAAGTGTTCAGAAATTTGAAAAATATTCACGAATATGAAAACATGTCTGTGAATTCATAATTTTTTTTTGCTAATTTTTAATTAATGATCATGAATTTGTAAAATGTTCATCAATTTAAATAATATTCGTGGATATTGAAAATGTTGACGAATTTGAAAAAACACCGATTTAAAAAAATTCAAAAATGGAAAATAATATGTCTGAATATGGAAAATTTTCAAGCAATTTGATGAAAGAAAAATAAAAAGTAGGAAGAAAAAATAAAAAAATAAAAAGAAAAAACCAGAAGAAGAAGAATATAGAAGAAAAAGGAAAGAAAAAAATACTTCTAAAACTTTTTGTTCCTGTAGTGGCAGGAGACCCAATATTTTACGAGCATCACTTTTGATTCTTCGGTCAGTGAGGGCGAAAGGTTTTAGAAGCTGTTCGTTGAACCATTCGATGAGTCCTCTTAGGTAGTGCTAATGAGTTAGCCTAGGACACATCTCACATTAGCGAGAAATAGTTATTGCTCACAACAAGTGATATATGGCATTCGCGGCAGGGCAGCTGCTCCGTTCAACCCGTCAACATTGGTGGTGATAAGTGACGCATTCGTGAGCCATCGAGATACAAGCTATTAGCAATGCCGAGGAAGGCGTGAAATCATTAATTAAAGGATATCCCTGGCAAAAGTTACTCTTGTTTTCTTTGGTGGTGATAAGTGACGCATCCGTGAGCCATCGAGATCCTCGTAGTCTGACGTCCAACTTGGTCCTGAAGGTTGCAAAGTGCTCCAATACGGCTCCGATACATAAAAACCTGTGATCAATACAGTCTCAGAGGTTGAAACATCAGTCCTGGCTCTACACATTGCATATGTACTGTGTACTTTGCCATATGCCATGTCAGCGTGCCCCTGTTCATGAGATTGGACCCACCCGTTAGCTCGAGGCGCTGGTTATTTTCGAGTGGCCTTAAGAAATAGTTTGAGAGTTATAATTACAGTATAAAAGAAGAGCAAAAGGGGTTTCGCTGTTTCGAACCCGTGACCTCCGCACCGGGGCTCCGTGTGCCAACTAACAGACAACGTCCGTGCTTGTGATTTCTGTACCCAGGCTCAGCTGCACCTGCGCTGACGAAAAAAATCAAAACAAATACTAGAAAAATTCAAAAAATTCTAATTTTTTTGGGTGGTAGATAATTTGATGCGTGAGGTTCGCTGCAAATTTCAACTCATTTGGACATTTGAGCAGCTCTCTGCAGAAAAGACAAAATTAGGGTATGTAAAAAGTTTACTGTTCACACACTGTTTTAACCCGATTTGTCTTTTTTGCCGAGAGTTGAAATTTGGAGCGGAACTCACGCATCAAATTATCTACCACACAAATAAATTGGATTTTTTTTGAATTTTTCTAGTATTTGTTTTGAAATTTTTTTTCTTACCGGGAGCAGATGAGCCTGGGCACCGATTTGGATTTTTGGAGAGATGTGCCCTTTTTTATAGAAGTTGTTTGTATAAGAAATCTATATTTTTTTGAGGATCTATAAGAAATCTGAGTATACAGTATTTTTTTGGCTGGACGTGCCTGTTTTTATTTATTTATTTTAAAACAACGGCCCAGATGAAATTTAGAACAAGAATATATAACTGAGAACAATTTGAAAATCCAAAAAATAAAAAATTACAAATAATTTTCGAATGTGTGAACAAAAAGTAGGAAATGGAAACATTTTTGAAAACTTCTAATATTTTTTGTATACTGTGACCAATTTTTGAAACTTCAAACAATTTTCGAAAAATGTGATTTGTTAAAAAATTGAACTAGTTTTGAAAGCGCTAACAAATGTTGAACACTTTAGGAATTATTTTAATTTTTAAAAATTAAAATAAACAGAAAAGAAAGAAAAGGAAAAAGAAAATAAACAGACCAAACGAAAAAGAAAAGAAAACATGGTTCGAAACCATGTGCATCTTTTTAGGATCGAAACCATGTGCATCTTATTAGTACTAGCAAATACTAATGTTTTTTGCAAAAAAATACTACTACCAGCTTAATTCCCTAGCACGC
This sequence comes from Triticum dicoccoides, assembly GCF_002162155.2. Lineage (NCBI taxonomy): Eukaryota > Viridiplantae > Streptophyta > Magnoliopsida > Poales > Poaceae > Triticum > Triticum dicoccoides. Next base: position 42,983,801 of record NC_041384.1, on the reverse strand, counting down.
AAAAAAAAAAAAAAATCTGTGCGTGCTACAGCGGAAAAGACAACACGATTTACATAATAGGCCATACATCCCTGGAGTAAACAGAAGAAGGGCTTTTTTTCTCGAGAAAACGTGGGCACTTTATAATCAAGCAACATAATTACAAAGAGTCTCTCGGATACATTTCGGAGTAGAAGTGAAAACACAAAGACCATTACAGCTCAAACACAACTTAGGTAAATTATGAGCTAAAACATTAGACTGCCAACGAATAAACTTGACCCGAGAAATTAGAATATTCGACATGCCATCTTTGATCTCTGAGACCACAGCACCAACGAGTGAGCGATCGCGAACATGGGAATTGATTCTCTGCACCAAAGAGAGGCAATCGGAGGCGAATATCACCGAATCACATCCCATCTCACGTGCAAGGTTAACTGCTCGTTGAAGGGCACATGCCTCAGCTAATTCAGGTTCAAGGCTTCCATAATTGGCTTCTCTACATGCAATAACAAATTGTCCATCAGAGTTGAGAGCAACCACACCTGCACCAAACTTACTTAGCTCAGAGAAGATCGCGGCATCACACATGAATAATACAGAACCCGGCGGCGGCGGAGACCAAGAGGTACTTGAGGCAATCCTCTCACGCCTATGCACAAGATCCGGTTTGTATAGATGCCGGAAGATCAAATCAACATAAGCTTTTATCTTAAAAATGGTACGGACAAGATGTGGCTCATCTTCATTGTTCCGAACAGAGTTCCGCGCCTCCCGAATATGCCATATAGTAACAGCCATGACCGTAGCCTGCTGATCCGAGGAACGAGAGAGGAAATCAAACAGCCACTGCTTTAGCGAAGAGAAGTTGAACCACCATAGATTGATGTCGAAAGATTGCTTCACTTGCGACCAGATCTCATAAGCAAAAGGGCAAAACAACAGCAAGTGCTCGATTCCTTCCGTCCTCCCACAGAAACAACATGTTAGAAGTTGGCACATGACGACGTTGGAGTCGGATACATGACGACAGAAGAAGGGCTTTGTGTGGTGTCCTGCGCGCGGGAAATTGGCCTCGGTTCGCGGGATCGAAACCTGCCAACCCACATTTTTCTTTTTATTATTTCTCGCCCCCATTGACATATGGGTCCCAGCAGACGTGGCCTCGTGCTGATGTGTCATAAGGAAGAATACATATACAACGTGTAGATTTTTTTGCATGGTAATACGTGTCTTATTTATAACATAATGATCACCTCCACATCCGAGCTCGATGCGGCTCCATCGCTGATAAACAGCTTTGCGGACCTCCAAGGTGGCGCGCCAAAGTCGAAACCATTACCATTGAACGAATCAGACCGGGCAACACCCGGGCGCGCCATCAAACTCCAGATCTAGCACCCCCACATGACTAAGACGTTGGAGGAGGAAACCATATCTGTCATCCACGTACCACGAACCCAGTAGACGATCCACCATCTTCCAGATGCCGTCGATGCAGACCACAATCTGCATCCGCTTCTGGACTACCTCCCAAGCTCCGCGACGGCGACGGAGTGGACGCCGTCGCAACGGCAGAGCCCGAGGACGCAGGTCCACCACAAGGATGCCGCCGCCACACCATCCTTGCTTGAACAGATTAGATTTCAGATCCATGCCCAACCATAGGACCAATCGCCTCATTGGAGTATGATCTGAAGAAATTTTATTCAGCGCCACCATTGCCGCCGCCGAAGCCAAGACGATGAACAGCCTAAAAAACTAAGCTACTTTGACCTAAAACGATCCACAATCTTTGATCCGGCGACCCCCCTCACCACCGACAACCGAGGTCGTCAGCGGAGGGGAGTCGCCGGAGGACGGTCGCGAGGGAACTCCGTGGCAGCGGCGCAGGCGAGATCGCCTCTTTCTTCGCTAGGAAGAAAGAACGATATGAGCGACCCCATATTTGTTTGGTGTGGACGGTGGCGTGTAGATGCAGGTCTGATGTTTCAACCTCAGGGGCCGTATTGATCACGTATTTTCATGTACCGGGACTATATTGGAGCACTTTACAACCTCCAAAACCAAGTTGGACGTCGCCAGCGACTACAAGGACAATAGATGCAATTATCTCGTGAGCCATCTGTCGCAATTAGAGAGATTTTATGGATCTCTTCCAATGTGAGGAGAGGTGAGCAGGTTTACTTTTGTTTTTTGTTAGATTCAATTTTAAAAACAACTTATCTCTCGAACCGTGCGTTCAAAATGAACCGTTCCACAAACGCGTTCCTCGCGTCAAGATTTTTAAAACTAGACTTCATATTGATAGGTTTCCATGAATTTTTTTAAACAAAATTTGTGCTTAGAACTAACCCATGCCTCAAACAGTACTAACTCGTGCGTCAATTTTGTAGAGCTTGTGGATCAATCGATAAACCTAGTCGGCCAAAAAATCTACAAAAGGCAGAAAACACAAAAAACAAAAATCATTTTACTTTGACACTCTCAGAGCATCTACCGCGGGACTTGGCAAATCCGTCACCCTTTATGTCCGTGGATGCGTCCGGACACGCCGGTGGACGCATCCGGACGACCCCTCATATCTAGTGCCCAATATTTACATATCTCAAATCCGGACTCTCAAATCCATGCAATTCCATGCACATCTATCATACACACCAATATCACACGCAGATAACAAATGTTAGTATAAAAAATACATATTTGTCACATAAAATTTTATTAAGCTCTTTGGTTTTCATTCTGCGTCCACATATGCTCCACAAGATTATTGAGTTCAGCGCATGCACCCGACGATCTCGAAAATTCTGATCCATCTGCAGAAAGTTTATAAGCTGATTTGCATCTTGATCTTCCGGGATTTGAACTTTTTCTCCAGGCGCTTCAAAATCCTGGTTCGGGCAACACCATCACCCTCATGCTCGACAATCATATTAAAAATAACATAACATGTCATCAACTGCCACAATGTTTCTGATTCCCACATTATTGCAGCTCTCCCCCATCCGTGGGCAAACTTGACAGTAGTCTTCAGGCATGTGCTCTTTCTAATCCGGACCATCTCACCAACGACATCTGTGGCAGTACCAAGTGCGAGCATCCTCAAAGCAGCCGTGCATTTCTGCTTAGCATAGAAAGAAAGTTGGCCACAACAATCCCTTGCGTGCTTCAAGTAGTCATCGTGTGCCTCCACTCCCTCGATAATGCACAAAACAATGGTTTCCGCATGTGAAAACCATGGATTATCCAGGAAAATTGGATTCGGAGCAAAGTAATCCTTGATCGGTAGCAATGCTCTACACACCATATCCTAATTGACAACTCTTCTCCCTTTGATTGAGCCCTTGAAGTCGAGAATATGCTCCACCTGCCGGTCCATATCCTCTTCCATTCTCATGAGCATGATCATGTCCCCTTCTTTGTCCGAATCCGACCAATCGAAGAACTCGTCTTGAATCATTTGATCAAGCTCTGTCGGTCCATACTCCTCCGATGAAACATCATAATTCATCATTTTCCCTTCAAATAAATCACAAAAAATCGGGTCGAATAACGTGTCTACACAGACCGCAAGGGGCAACCTGAGAGTTGCCGGATGTACTGCGGTGGTGTTCGGGCCGGCGACGACGTTCCCAGTGGCGAGGACGAGAGAGATGACTGTTGTGTCAGTGCTGGAGGCGCAGAGGCTCGGAACGACTGCGGAGCAAGGGTGGTGGCGGAGCTGCGAGATGTCCGTCACGGAGGAGGAAGAAGAGAGGAGAGATCAAACGAATCTGGTAGGTCGACGGGGTGGATTTGGTGCTATTTATGGTGGGGTAGCGCTGTCGAGTCCGACGTGACGGACGCGTCCGGGGGCGCCTGGGTGCCCCCATATCCGCTCCAGATTTGAGCTGTATATGAGGGGTGCCGGTTAATTCAGACGTTTGAGGCCAGTTTGAGAAGCCCGTCTGAGTCGCTTTTTATGACCGATCATTGGCCAAGCCGTCCGTCCGAGCGTTTGAGGCGGGTTTGGGACGCCGTATATAGATGCTCTTAGGACCAAAACATCACAAGCATTAGCTGTCCCTAAAGAAAAGAATGTACACTCATTAGCAAATATCAAAACAAAAATGCCTTATTTTGCGGGCACAACGCACGCGAGCTCATCTATTCTCTCTAATAATGGGAAAAAGAAAATAAAAAGCTTGTAATATGTTGGAAGGAAGGGGGGCCTACTGTCAGCCCCTTCTTCCCCAAACGGCAAATGAGGCAGGGCACTTTAGCAGCTACAGTACCGCGTTTCCTTAGACGGCGGCGCTCCACCCACTCCTCCGCCGTACCACCACTTGGGAAATATCTAGCCAGCCTCCCATCCCCACTCAATAATGCTGGTGCTCCTTCCTGGATCTCACAACAAGCTAGCTCAACGAGTCAACTGCTCCGGCCGGCCGGCGGGCTTCGTGTGTGCGCCTGCATCAATCCCCGCCCGGCTACTCTGCTGCCAACGGCACACGTCCGGTAAGTCCTTGCCTTGGATTCCTTGTACCTAGCCAATGTCTGTACCGATCTGGTACCTGCTAGTCACGGCGTAGTAGATCGATAGCCAGCGGCCGGCCGGCGGTTCATTGACGACCGCTCAACTGCAGGTAGGGGCGTTGCTCGTCAGCCGCACGTATGTAGGTATGCCGCCAGCGCTGCAGATTTATTTGCTCACATGTGCCGTGCAGATCTGCCTCGCTCTCGCATGAAGCAACATCCGCAGCTAGCTAGCTAGCTAATGTGCTCTGGCTTAGTCGCCGGCCGGGCGTGAGAGCATCACTTAAAACTTAAAAACCAGTAGATGCGTACAATCACACTTGCATTACTTCATGAATAGATTCAGAGCCTGTTCCTAAATACTCTCTCCGTCCGAAAATACTTGTCGGAGGAATGGATGTATCTAGATACATCCATTTTTATGTATTTCTTCGACAAGTATTTCCGGACTGAGGGAGTATAAGACTTAGAAATTTCACTGTGGCCTACATACAGAGCAAAATGGGTGCATCTATATTCTAAAATATGTCTCTACATCCGTATGTAATTCATAGTGCAATATCTAAAAGACCTTATATTTAGAAACGGAGGGATAGTAGATTTACGCATACATTATGTATGTTTAACATGTACGACTGTTATGTTTAACATGTACGGACTGTTCATCGGAATACTTTTTTTTGTACAGGTTGACATTTAAACATGTCCAATGTCATGGATGAAGCTTTCTGGTGCGAGCGGGTGTTTAGAGAGCATCAACTCTCCGTAGTGCGTCTGCATACTACTGCTGATAATGTTTTCCATGGCAATGGCTTTATTGTCTACCGCAGTATCTGTAAAACCATATGTGACATAGTGACATGTGAACATGTCGTTAATATGATTCCTGTGGGTGGAACCATGACTGTTTATTTCTTCAACTCTGACGGATATCTCCCAATGGGATACAATGCAAGAATAGTACGTACTGATGTGCGTCGGGATCTTGCTTGGTTACGGGTTCAAAATGTGATGGAACCAGTGACTTCTCTGAGGTTCTTTGAGACACCATATGCTTCTGGATGGAATGTTATCGTACTTGCTTTTACCACGTTGGGTGATTCTTCTGCTCCTATCCTAGAGCCAGGGACATTTTCTGGTCAAATAACGTAATGCACTCTTCCAATACTTACTAGTATCTCTTACTTACTACTCTAGTACATATTGTCTCCACGTTTAGCAACTCGTGCTAATCATTTGAATATTTATTTGTTGCAGCAATGAACCAGATGAAGTGTCCCTTACCTGCAGTTGTACATCTAAGCAAGGCGCATCAGGCTCACCTCTTATTTTGCCACGGATTGACAGGGTAGCTGGGGTGCTTGCCGGAGCTTCACATGCATCTGTATACGCCGTTCCTGTCAGACTTATAAGGGAGTTCTTAAAAGAGTGGCTTGGTGGAGCCGAAGTCCTGGTAAAATCCTTGAATTTTCTTGCAACATCTTTTATACTTTATCCGTCCCGAATTACTTGTCGCTCAAATGAATGTATTTACATAGTGTAGATACATCCATTTGAGTGAAAGTAATTCTTGTATATACATCTATTTGAGCGACAAGTAATTCGGGATGGAGGAAGTATTTAATAAGTATGTTTTCTGGTTTGACTGATTTATAATATTTCCATTTCATACATTTGTTAGGACGGATTTACAACTGCTGGGTTGGTTATGCTTGCCGCAATGAACCAATAGTATGTACGATGAGGTAAAGTATGGGTGCCTTTCTCAAATTCCCAAAAGGAAGACCGTTGCATGTCAATTGATACTAGTATAAACCAAATTGCCCTGCATTCAATACAAGTGTTGTAAATGGAAGTATAAATAAAAAGGCGCAAGTTTACCATATGATACATGTGGTAAGCTATCTCAAAACAACAAAAATGTGCAAGTTTGCAAATGTACGCTTTAACTTAACCTGAAATCTAAATAGTTGATGCACAATGATTACTTTTGACAAGCACCTGCAGCGTGACTACACAGAGAAATTCATTTGTCATCTTTTATATAAAATAAATATGACACCTTTTTTTCCGTTCCAGATCTAATATACTCTTTGTATGCAGGACTTGAACACTGGATGGAAACTTGGGGAGGAAGAAGAACCATGAGAAGTTGTCAGAAATGATCCTAATAAAAGTTGCCGTGCGCGTGGCATAATTCTGGGTTTTATAGTTAGTATGCTGGAATGTTTTAGTCCTGGACTTTGTAGCTAGTCATTGGCTGGGCTGTGCTCGTTTTAGATTGTATACTGATCTAGTACTACTTATTTGTTTCTTAACTGTGCTACTTTATTGTCTTGCGGTTTGAATTATGTCACCCTATTAATTTACTCTATGTATTAGGCAAACATGATTGAATGCGTGTTAATTTGTTTCCTTATTAATTCCAGTGCAGTCTCCTGTTTATATATGGAACTAAACGAACACTAGTAGAAGAATGCTGCTATGTAATTTTAGACAGCCCAAAACAGGGCAATGATGCCCCTCTACGAACATAACAAGCTTGGCATATTACAACAGGGCATGTGCTGCTCTGCACGCCAAAGTTCATGCAGAACATGTTTTTGATAAAGGACATTTGTATTAACTCAAAATGCAGCATCAAACAGATACAAAGCATGATGAGTAACATCCGGACTCTGCATAATCAAGATGCACACAACCAAACACGAAAATTGTTACAAAAGATAAATAAAAAACTGACATGCCGACAATAGTAGTCATCCGACAACAATAGTCATATCACTGAAAAACACTTCTGTGATGATACGTGTTTCTTACAATAGGTCATGTTTTCTGTCACGCATGTACTTCCATCACGATTTTTATGACAGGATAAGATAGTCATATATGTGTTGTCGCGGGCGTGTTCTATGACAATACTTCATTTATTGTCACGGAAGTCTCCACTTCCATGATGATAAATGGCATGTCATGGAAGTGTTTTCGTCAACGTTAACTACTATTTGTGATAGGCGTTGGATTTCTTCGAAGAGGAAAGGTAATGTAGTATAGTAGACACCTCACTCAGTTAAGAACCAAAGTTATTGAACAAATAGGAGACACCATGCAAAACCTGTAAGCAGTACTTGCACACACACAAAGCAAATACTTGCACCCAACGCCGACAAGAGGGTTGTCAATCCCCATGTACTCATTCGTTGTAAGGATTAAATCGGATAGTGGTAGGTAGATAAATATAAAGTAAAATAAAAGATAAATAATTACAACAATTATTTTTAGGGTTTTAGTAAATATAAAGTGAATGGACCAGGGGCCATAGCATTCACTAGAGGCATCTCTCTCATGAGCATATCATCAGTGGATAATTGATAGAAAAACATATATTTATGACGGTATTCATGGAATGATCAATATATAGGCATTACGTCCGAGACATGTAGACGAACATCCATCTGCATCGACTACTATTACTCCACCCTCGGCCGTTATCCAGCATGCATCTTAAGGCATTATGTTCATAACAAACTTGAAGGAAATATGCCCTAGAGGAAATAATAAAGTTGTTATTTTATATTTCCTTATATCATGATAAATGTTTATTATTCATGCTAGAATTGTATTGACCGGAAACTTGATACATGTGTGGATACATAGACAAAACACCGTGTCCCTAGTAAGCCTCTACTAGACTAACTCGTTAATCAAAGATGGTTAAGTTTCCTAACCATAGACAGGTGTTGTCATTTAATAAATGGGATCACATCATTAGGAGAATGATGTGATGGACAAGAACCATCCATTAGCTTGGCATATTGATCGTTCAGTTTTATTGCTATTGCTTTCTTCATGTCATGTACATATTCCTTTGACAATGAGATTATCCAACTCCCGAATACCGGATGAATACCTTATGTGCTATCAAATGTCACAACGTAACTAGGTCATTATGAAGATGCTCTACAGGTATCTCCGAAGGTGTTTGTTGGGTTGGCATAGATTGAGATTAGGATTTGTCACTCCTAGTATCGGAGAGGTATCTCTGGGCCCTCTCGGTAATACACATCATAAGAAGCCTTGCAAGCAAAGTGACTAATGAGTTAGTTGTTGGATGATGTATTACGGAACGAGTAAATAGACTTGCCGGTAACGAGATTGAACTAGGTATGAAAATACCGACAATCGAATCTCGGGCAAGTAACATACCGATGACAAAGGGAATAACGTATGTTGTCACAACGGTTCGACCGATAAAGATCTTCGTAGAATATGTAGGAGGCAATATGAGAATCCAGGTTTCGCTATTGGTTATTGACCGGAGAGGTGTCTCAGTCATGTCTACATAGTTCTCGAACCCGTAGGGTCCGCACGCTTAACGTTCGATGACGATTTAGTATTATATGAGTTATGTGATTTGGTGAATGAATGTTGTTCGGAGTCCCGGATGAGATCACGGACATGAAGAGGAGTCTCGAAATGGCCGAGAAGTAAAGATTGATATATAGGATGATAGTATTCGGACACCGGAAGTGTTCCGGGTAGTATCGGGTAT
>NC_041384.1:42951034-42974276 GCF_002162155.2 Triticum dicoccoides | reverse complement strand
GGATCAAACCAGCCCACAAGGGGTGGCGCGCCCTCCCTTTAGGCAGGAGGCCGAATAGGGGAAGGAGGAGGGGGTTCGGCCCCCTTTCCTTCCTCCCTTCCCTCTTCCCTTTTCCCCCTTCCGGTAATAAGGAAAAGGGGGGGGGGGGCGAATTGGGATAGGACCCCAAGTAGGATTCCTCCTACTTGGGGCGCCCCATGGCAGATCCCCTCCCCCTCCCACCTATATATACATGGGGAGGGGGCGTCTAGAACACACAAAAACAATCGTTAGCCGTGTGCGGTGCCCCCTCCATAGTTTACGCCTTCAGTCATATCTTCGTAGTGCTTAGGCGAAGCCCTGCGTGGATCACATCACCAGCACCGACACCACACCATCATGCTGACGGAACTCATCTACTTCATCGACACCTTGCTGGATCAAGAGGGAGAGGGACATCGTTGCATTGAACGAGTGCAGAACTCAGAGGTGTCGTATGTTCGGTACTTGATCGGTCGGAGCAAGAAGAAGTTCGACTACATCAACCGCGTTGTCAAACGCTTCCGCTCTCGGTCTACAAGGGTATGTGGACATACTCTTCCCCCCTCGTTGCTATGCATCTCCTAGATAGATCTTGCGTGAGTGTCGTGGAATTGTCACGGCAGATGTCCTCGTGAAAGGACTTAGTTGTAGGGCCATCGCACTAGGAAGCTTAAAAGGGGTTAATCAGGACAAAGAACACGAGAGAGTTATACTAGTTCAGCCCCTTACGGTGAAGGTAAGGCCTACGTCTAGTTGGGTTGGTATTCCTGAGGTTTTGATGACCAGGGAGCGAGATACGCTATGCCCAGCTCTCGATGAGTTGTTTCCTGCCCTAAGCCGCCGGCGGGTCGTCCCCTTATATACACGGGTTGACGTCCTGCGGTCTACAGAGTCCCGGCTGGCTCATAGACAGTGTCCGGCTCGGTGACTAGTTAATTCTACCTTATGTTACAAGTCATGCCATCATGGCGGTTTACCACTCTGGGCCTTAAGCCGCCTGTGGGCCTTAGACCATTTATTGAACCGCCATCTTCATGCTTGGTCTTGGGCTTCTTTTTGATGAGCCCTCTTTGCGTAACCCGGCCCCTCCCGAGCAGCTTACCCAAATAGTTATATCCCCAATATTAGGCCCCAGATTGATTTGAACCGGTTCATGTCAATCTTAAAATACCTTAAAAATACACCTTTCTGTCTTCTGTCAGTGCAAAGGTCGTAACCTGCTGTGACATCATCTTCTGGATTGTGATAACTCGCCGTGACATCATCTTCCATTAACTTCATATTTTATTCCACCATATCCTCAACGGATCTTTGCCTTTACTGGCCATCCCAAAAACCAAGTCGTCAGGGCCGCTGGATAATGATGTTTCACTCTCCTCGTTTCTCGTGCCATTTCAGTCGGCCCTTCTTTATAAATATACGCGACCTAGGTCTTTCCCATTCTCCTTCTTCAGTCGTCTTCTTCCTCGCACTGTTTCTCTGCCGCTCGAGCTCCGCCGCCGCCGCCGTCGAGCCCCTCGTCTTCACCGACTCAGGCCGCTGCATCAACCTGAATTTGATCAGAAAACAATGGCGAACTTCCGCAGCTCGTCCACATCCGTAAGTTCCCTTCCTTCCCTTTCTTAGATCTGCATTGGAACTTCTTCGAGTTCGACGGTGTTCGTCACCGTCTGAGCCAAAACCTTGACCGTTTTCACCTCCAATGCTCTGTTCGGATCATCAAATAGCGTAGAACTGCCGCGGTAATTGTTTTGCGCTTATCTCGAATGCAAACAGATCTCTTTTCCCCTGTTTAGAAGCCTCCTTGGAGTGTATGAACTTCTCTGCCCTGTTTTTAGGTCTAGAAATTTTTCTATTTAGAACGACCATTTGATCCAAAATAATAGCCGCAGATTGTGAAACCTCTTTGTTCCATACTTAGCCAAAAAACTGCCTCTGTTGAATCTGTTTAACCACGGTAGTCCATATGGCCGGCTTAAGACAACCCGGCTGTCAGTCTTGCTTGCTTCTGACGACTTTAAATAATTTAACTGTTTCTGAAACCTGTAGCGGCTTAAATACCACTGCATAGTTTCCCATATGTCATTAGGCCCCTTCTTAAGCCGCCACCTTGAATAAATTAATAATGCTCTCCCCCGGGTTATGAGTTAAACCAGAAATTTTTACTTTGTCATAGGCTTCCACTTACACCATGGCACCTAAGACTCCCAAGGCTCCTGTGACCTGTAATTGGGTCCCTTCCATTGTCACAGAAAGCAAACTGTCTGAATTTGTGAAGTCCGGCCACCTACCCAAGAAGGAAGTCATGTCTTATCATGCTCCTGACCCGTCCGAGGAGAAACCTCAACAAAGAAGGGGAGGTGATTGTTTTTACGGATCATATGAGCCGGGGACTTGCTCCACCCGGTTCAAAATTCTTCAGGGATGTTTTGCATTTCTTTGACCTCAGACCTCAAGACATTGGACCCAACTCCGTGTCAAATATTTGCAACTTCCAAGTTTTCTGCGAAGTGTACCTGGGAGAAGAGCCCAACCTACTTTTGTTCAGAGAGCTGTTTTATTTAAACCGGCAGAACGAACGTGCCAACGGGCCCAGTCTCAAACTCGGCGGCATCTCAATTCAGCGACGGAGAGACTGCCTCTTCCCTTATGACAAACTGCCCAGCCACCCAAAGGACTGGAACCAGACGTGGTTTTATTGCCAGGACACTTCTCCGGCTGATGAGAACCCTCTGCCCGGCTTCCGCGCTCTACGCCTTGAATCCAATCACCCGCTGCCAGATAAATTAACTGCTATTGAACGTCTGTCACTTGCCCCTACCATCAAGAAGATCAAAGCTCTCTTAGGCAATGGTTTGAGCGGCATTGACTTGGTGCGAGTCTGGATCTCCTGGCGGGTGATCCGGTTAAGCCGCCGCCCCGACTTAATGTGCTCTTACTCTGGCGAGAAAGATGACCCGCTGCGCCATAGCTTAGATGACTTACCAGATGATATGGTTGAAGTTATGACCCAGACCTTGTTGAAAGAGGGCACAGTGCCTAGTAATGCCTTTGGCTTACTTCCCTTCTGCAAGAAGAACCCGGCCCCTGCAGTGAGTCATCAACCTCAGTAAATAGTCTTTACTATGTTATACCTTGCTTTTACTCATAACCCTTTATCATTTTCCACAGGCCAATGACAACTTCTGGAAGGTCAAGTATGACCATGAGGCGGCCAAACAAGACAGAGCGGCCAAGAGAGCCGAAAGAAAAGCCACCAAAACTGGAACTTCAAAGAAAAGGAAGCCAAGCGCTTCAGATATGTTTAAACTTGACGATACGGATGACGATGAAGAAGAGGTAACTTTAACTCCCTTGACTCTTTTATCATCACCTTACTAACATTAAGTCTTTTCAGGAAGACACAGGAAACAGCCAAGCCGTCGAAGAAGAGGTAACTATAATCTCCTTCGACTCAGAGCCTTTGCCGCGGCAGAAAATTCGAAGAGTGACCCGGAAAGTAAGATTTTCACATCCTTCGGCTTACCAAGATCCTCAATTTCTTTTGAAGCAACAACTTTTTGAAAGCCGGAGGCAGACGCAGACCAGCAAGGATGCAGAGCTCTCCTCCGGCTTACCTGATGTAACCAGGAAGCGTCGGAATGAGGTTATCTCCGAATTACGTTCTATTTTACCTTTGGCGGGTTTGATTTGTCAACCTCTTAATTCTTCTGACTCCAATTATCAGGATACCTCTCCTTCCTCCGGCGAGTCTATGCAATCCAACATGCCGGCTTTCAAAACCGCCCCCGGGTAATGTAAATTGGTTTATCTTATGCTTTTCTTTACTCATGCTTTTGTACTCTCTTCTACCTTGTCCACAGCGTGCAAGTGAAGCCCCGGAAGAAAGTGAAGAAAAACAATCCGGCCCAAGACCCTGTCGTGACTGAACCAGAGCTTGGCACAGCTGCCCCTGACACTTCCGCTCCTCAGCCGCCACCTGAGCCGGTTTATGACATTCCAGCACCAACCTCTGATCCGCCCGCTGAAGAAGCTCTCGGTGGTTCTGATAAACCGGAAACTCCTAGCCCAGCCAAGGCAATTGACCCGGAAGTTAAAATTCTCAAGACTCAGTTTGTTGAGCAGGGTCAGCCCACTGTTCTCGCCAAGTGCTCTGCCAAGGAGGAGCTTTTGGAGCGCCGAAAGGCCAAGTTAGACATTGCTGACTACACTCACTTGAGTATTGGGGAGATCGTCTCTAGCTACATCAATCAAGTGCATAGCAGCCATGACCTGGAAATTGACATGGTGAAGCAAATACAGCAAAAATCTGAGGTATGACTGTTCCTTAACCATACTTACTGTACCAGCCCCCAAGTCTATTGCTTATAAGTAAATATGCTGTAGACTTTAGAAAACTACCTAGCACTGCTTGTCCGGTTTATCAAGAAGATATTTAACCCGGTTGTAATATGATACTTTGAACTTGTGATACACATTAGCCCCCAAGTGCCAAGTATCTTTACTTGCAAAGTGCTTGGGACTTAATTTTCATGAGCCGGCATAGTAATTTAGAGTTCTTCAGCATACATTAGCCCCCAAGTGTCAAGTACCTTTGCTTGTAAAGTGCTTGGGACTTAATGTTATTTTACAATGATCCTGACTATAACCCGGCATTAATGCAGGCCACCATAAGTCAATTTGAGTTGGAGATTGCTGACCTGAAGAACCGCCTGGCAGCCCAAGAACTTGAAATTCAAAAAGCCAACTCCAAGTTTGAATTCAGCGTCTCTGAACAAAAAAAGTTGAAGAAGAACTTTGAAACGGATAAGAAAACCTGGGCTGATGAAAAGGCTTCACTGGTGACCCGGGCCGAGACGGCAGAAGCATCGCTCGCCGAAACAACAGATGAGCTGTCCGGCTTAAAGTGCCAGATTTCTCAAATGGTCTCAGCAATCTTTGGTAAGTTATTCATACAAACCTTAAATATTTCAAACTTTCTTTCAATGATTACTTCAATTATTGCCTCCAGCTCACCTTATGTTTAATAATGCAGGCCCCAGGAGCACAAACCTTAAGCAGAACATGTTGATCAAGCTGAAGGCGGTTTATACTCTGGTGGAACAGCTCTATACCGGGTCACAACGTGCTCTGGCCGTTGTGGCTTTATCAAATGATGTTCCCTATCTCCTGCAAGATGTGCTGAAGCGACTTGCTGTGATACCTCAGCGGATCCAAGAGTTAAGACGAGCATCTGCAAGAGCCGGAGCTATAGTCGCATTGAGCCGGGCCAAGGCGTGGCTTCCAGAGCTAGACCCCGCTGATATTGCTCTTGGGTATCCAAGTTTGAAGAAAGATGGCTCCGTGTTTAATGATAAGGACTTCACTGCCTGTGTGAAGGATATACGCCCGGTGGCCACTCTTATTGGGAATGATACTGACCTTACCAAGCATCAGCCGGGTTATGACAACGAGAATCGAAGACTTCCAACACCTCTCTATGATGAAGTCAGCCTGATCCCTCCAATCCGTAAGCATACCTTTGCCCCTGAAGTCGACCCAGCCGGTTTAATAGATGACGAAGCTGAGTTTGAAGCTTTGAGTGGCATTGACTGGGCATCGTCCACCTTCCAGGACAGGGCAACCGACGGAGAGGCGGAGAAGGATAACCCGGAATCTTCAGGTCAACCCCAGCCGTGAACCGCCAGGCGTCAGATGTTTATGTCTTTGTGAAAAAACAATGCTTCATTATTCAGACTCGTGGAGTCTTGTAATAGGGTAGAAGAACACTTGATTTTTGCCATGCCTTCGCGCATGTTTATGGTGCTCAACACTTTCTTAAGCCACCATCATTATGTGCTTCTGGCTTACATTAATCTTCTATTCCCAATCTGTTAACAGAAATTTTGCTTGTAGTGTCCTGCATATAAAGCAAACACAATTCCCTTGGCGTCTTATCACAATGGGGTCCACATAAAGTATTGATAACCCGGAATGTGAACCAAAGAATCATGTAAAGGCCGACTTACAATTATATTTGTTAGATATAATCATAACAGCATACCTGTGATCCCTTGTTTACCTTTGCCGGTTTATGTGACCCGAACGATGAAGGTAAACCGGATTAACCTGGCACACATAATACTTGTTCCTGTGCTAGCAATGTTATATGATTAGCATTAAACCGGTGGAATAAAAACCACTTTGTAAAATGCTTTCAAAAATAATCTCAGAATAGTCAATTAAATGTGACTGCAAAGTGTAATAAGACAATAAGTAAAATTCAAAGGCTTCTGATTCGGATACGATCAGTGAACCATTCCAAAGGGGTTAAGCTAAGATTCAGATACGATCATATAGCCCCCAGTGGCTTTGGCGATGCCGATCAAGTGGGTATTGACAGCTATGTTCTCTTTGGTTCGAATACGACCTATGTTTGAATAGGAAGCCCCCAAGTGACCATGAGAGTTGTTTAGTGACGCTGATTCGAATACGATCCATGTCAGACCCAAAGGGGTTAAGCTATGATTCAAATATGACCAAGAAGCCCCCAAGTGGGTTTGGCAGTATGCCGATCAAGAGGGTATCGACAACTATGTTCTCTTTGGTTCGAATATGACCTATGTTTGAACAGGAAGCCCCCAAGTGATCATGGCTAGATTCAGATATGATCATAAGCCGGACCAAAGGTTAAGCTGGATTCAGATGTGACCCGCTCCCTGTTGGTTGTTTTCACCACATAATAATAAAGACATATGAACTTTTGAGGGTGAAAAGGACAGAGGTCCTGCTTTATTTATAATATATGCATCGTCAAAATATGTACATCTTGAGAGCCGGTGGCTCAAGTATAGTAAGGCCGAAGATGACCGATATTCCACGGCCGGCGGGTCTCCTCCTCCGACTTATGTGAGTCTTTGTGCTCTCGAACATCAATGAGGTAATATGACCCATTGTTCAGGTTCTTGCTGACCACAAAGGGTCCTTCCCAAGGGGGGGATAGCTTGTGCATATCAGACTGGTCCTGGATGAGCCGGAGCACTAAGTCGCCTTCCTGAAAAGTTCGGGACCTAACCCGGCGGCTGTGGTAGTGGCGCAGGTCTTGCTGGTAAATCGCCAAGCAGGCTATTGCCAAGTCTCGCTCCTCATCCAACAAATCAAGTGCATCTTGACGAGCTTTTTCATTGTCCTCCTCAACGTAAGCCGCCACGCGGGGCGAGTCGTGACAGATGTCACTTGGCAGGACCGCTTCTGCTCCGTACACCATGAAAAAAGGTGTGTAACCCGTAGATCTGTTAGGTGTAGTATTGATGCTCCAAAGCACAGAAGGTAATTCCTCCACCCAACAACCCGGCGTCCGCTGTAAGGGGACCAAGAGCCGGGGTTTTATACCCTTCAAGATTTCCTGATTGGCTCTCTCTGCTTGACCATTGGAATAAGGATGGGCAACGGTAGAAACATCAAGCCGGATATGTTCCCGTTGACAGAACTCTTCCATGGCACCTTTGGAGAGATTGGTGCCATTATCAGTTATGATGTTGTCTGGAAAACCAAAACGAAAGATCACCTTTTTTATGAACTGAACCGCCGTGGCTGCATCACACTTACTGACCGGCTCTGCCTCAACCCACTTTGTAAACTTGTCCACTGCCACCAGGAGGTGTGTCTTTTTATCCTTAGACCCTTTGAAAGGCCCGACCATATCAAGCCCCCTGACTGCGAACGACCAAGTAATTGGAATCATCCTCAATTCTTGAGCCGGCACATGAGCTCCTCGTGAAAATTTCTGACAACCGTCACATTTACTGACCAGATCCTCCGCATCAGCATGAGCCGTCAGCCAATAGAAACCGTGACGGAAAGCTTTGGCCACGAGAGATTTTGAGCCGGCGTGATGGCCGCAATCCCCTTTAATGGATCTCACGAAATATCTCCTGACCCTCCGCAGGCGACGCACAACGTTGAAACACCCCGGTGACGCTGCGATGATGTAACTCACCATGAACAATCGTCATGGATTTGGACCGTCGGATGATTTGTCTCGCCAAGGTCTCATCCTCAGGCAACTCTCCCCGGGCCATGTAGGCCAAATATGGCACTGTCCAATCCGGAATGACGTGAAGAGCCGCTACCAACTGTGCCACCGGGTCTGGCACCGCTAAGTCTTCTTCTGTGGGTAACTTGACAGAAGGATTATGCAACACAACAAGAAAGGTGTTAGGCGGCACCGGCTTACGCTGAGATCCCAGCTGGCTTAAAGCATCAGCCGCCTCATTCTTCCTCCGATCAATGTGCTCCACTTGATAACCATTGAAGTGCCCGGCCACAACATCAACTTCACGATGGTAAGCCGCCATAAGGGGATCCTTGGAGTCCCACTTGCCTGACACCTGTTGAGCTACGAGATCTGAATCACCCAAGCACCGTACCCGGCTCAAACTCATCTCTTTGACCATCTGGAGACCATGGAGTAAGGCCTCATATTCAGCGGCATTATTAGTACAAGGAAACATGAGCCGGAGCACATAACAAAATTTGTCACCTCGAGGGGAAGTCAAAACGACTCCAGCCCCTGAGCCTTCCAGCTGCCTGGACCCATCAAAGTGAATAGTCCAATACGTGTTATCCAGCTTCTCCTCAGGTGTCTGCAATTCTGTCCAATCATTGATAAAGTCCACCAGGGCTTGAGACTTAATAGCAGTACGTGGCATGTACTTCAAACCATGAGGCCCAAGCTCAATGGCCCACTTGGCGACTCGTCCTGTGGCCTCTCTATTCTGGATGATGTCTCCCAAGGGGGCAGAACTCACCACGGTGATCGGGTGACCTTAGAAGTATTGCTTCAGCTTCCGGCTTGCCATGAACACCCCATAAACAAGCTTCTACCAATGTGGATACCTTTGCTTAGACTCAATGAGTACCTCACTAATGTAGTAAACCGGCCTCTGAACCGGATGCTCCTTACCAGCCTCCTTACGCTCCACCATGATTGCAACACTCACAGCTCGTGAATTCGCAGCCACATATAACAACAATGGCTCTCTATCAATGGGAGCCACAAGGACCGGCGGCTCAGATAACTGTCTCTTTAAATCTTCAAAGGCAGTATTAGCAGCATCACTCCAGACAAAAGTGTCTGTTTTCTTCATCATCTGATACAGCGGTAGGGCCTTCTCACCTAACCGGCTTATGAACCGGCTTAAAGCTGCAACACGACCCGCCAATCGCTGAACATCGTTGATGCACGCTGGTTTAGCCAAAGAGGTAATCGCTTTGATCTTCTCCGTGTTAGCTTCAATGCCCCTGTTTGAGACCAGAAAACCCAAAAGCTTGCCTGCAGGCACACCAAATACACACTTGGCAGGGTTAAGCATCATCTTATAAACCCGGAGATTATCAAAGGTCTCCTTCAAATCAGATATCAAGGTTTCCTTCTCCCTGGACTTCACCATGATGTCATCGACATAAGCATGAACGTTGCGCCCGATTTGATCGTGGAGACAGTTCTGTACACACCGCTGATAAGTCGCCTGGGCACTCTTAAGCCCAAATGGCATAGATACATAGCAGAAGGCTCCAAACGGAGTGATGAAAGCCATCTTCTCCTGGTACTTAACTGCCATCTTGATCTGATGATAGCCAGAGTAAGCATCCAAAAAGCTCAAACGCTCACAACCCGCCGTAGCATCAATGATCTGATCAATACGGGGGAGCGCAAAGGGATCAGCCGGACATGCTTTATTTAAGTCCGTATAGTCCACACACATCCACCAGGTGCCGTTCTTCTTGAGCACGAGCACCGGGTTAGCTAACCACTCCAGGTGAAAAACTTCAACAATGAACCCAGCCGTCAAGAGCCGGGCGACCTCCTCTCCAATAGCTTTTCGTCTCTCTTCGTTAATTCGCCGAAGGAACTGCCTGACTGGCTTAAACTTTGGATCAATATTAAGAGTGTGCTCAGCGAGTTCTCTCGGTACACCCGGCATGTCAGAAGGCTTCCATGCAAAGATGTCCCGGTTCTCACGGATGAACTCGATGAGCGTGCTTTCCTATTTAGGATCCAAATTGGCACTGATGCTGAACTGCTGAGATGAGTCGCCTGGAATGAAATCAACAAGCTTAGTTTCAGCAGCCGATTTAAAATTCATCACCGGGTCATGCTTTGTGGTTGGCTTTTTCAGAGAGGTCATATCTGCCGGGTCAACATTATCTTGATAAAGTTTCAGCTCCTCTGCTGCACAGACAGACTCAGCATAAGCCGCGTCGCCTTCTTCGCATTCCAGGGCCACCTTTCGACTCCCATGCACAGTGATGGTGCCCTTGTGACCTGGCATCTTGAGATGTAAATAAACATAACACGGCCGCGCCCTGAACTTGGCATAAGCCGACCGTCCAAACAGAGCATGATATGGGCTTCTGATCTTGACCACCTCAAAGGTTAATTTCTCGACCCTAGAATCATATTCATCTCCAAAAGCTACCTCCAGCTCAATCTTGCCCACGGGGTATGCCGACTTGCCAGGCACCACTCCATGGAAAACCATGTTGGACGTCTTTAAATTTTTATCAGTCAAACCCATACGGCGAAAGGTCTCATAATAGAGGATGTTGATGCTGCTACCTCCACCCATGAGAACCTTAGTGAACTTATATCCACCGACCTGAGGTGCCACCACCAACGCTAACTGACCCGGATTATCAACCCGGGGAGGATGATCTTCTCGACTCCACACAATAGGCTGCTCTGACCATCTCAAATAACGGGGAATCGCCGGCTCAACAGAATTCACGGCCCTTTTATGAATCTTATGGTCATGTTTGCATAAGCTAGTAGTGAACACGTGATACTGTCCACTATTCAGCTGCTTTAGATGACTCTGATAACCCGACTGCTGCTGCTGCTGCTGACCTCCTTGACCAGACTGCTGCTGATTATATCCACCTTGATTTCCCTGAAAACTGGAATTTGAACCGCCACCCGGGCCATGGAAACCGCCAGTCCCTGAGCTGCCACCTGATCCATCGAACATGTTGGAATTCTTGAAAGCCTTCATGATCGTGCAATCCTTCCATAAATGAGTCACCGGCCTCTCCCGGGTGCCATGTTTCAGACAGGGCTCATTGAGTAGCTGCTCAAGAGACGGACCTGATCCGCCAGATCGCGGGGACGGTTTTCCCTTACGTCTCTGATTGTTACCTTGCGCATTGGCGTTGGCCACAAATTCCGGGTTACCCTCAGCCGTATGCTTATTGCCTCCTTGATTGATCGGGTTATGCTGCCGACCCTTTCCATTGCCGTTCTTCTTTCCCTTCCCTGTCTTTTCCTCATCAGACGTGGGATCCTTGGTACTATCAGAATCAGTGTATTTGACTAAAGCCGCCATCAACATACCCATGTCATTGCAATCACGCTTAAGGCGCCCCAGTTTCTGTCTTAGAGGCTCAAATTGACAATTCTTCTCCAACATGAGGACTTCTGAGCCGGCGTCCATCTTGTCAGATGAATGTATTATCTCCTTGACCCGGCGCACCCAATGAGTTGTAGATTCACCTTCCTCCTGCTTACAGTTAGTTAAATCCACAATTGACATGGACTGCTTGCAGGTGTCCTTGAAGTTCTGAATGAACCGGGCTTTCAGCTCTGCCCATGAGCCGATGGAATTAGGCGGCAGACCCTTTAACCAAGACCGGGCCATTCCATCCAACATCATGGTAAAATACTTAGCCATAGCTGCGTCACTGACCTCCAGTAGCTCCATAGCCATCTCATAGCTCTCAATCCAGGCCCCGGGCTGTAAGTCGGCCGTATAATTTGGCACTTTTTGGGGTCCCTTGAAATCCTTAGGCAGACGTACATTACGCAAAGCCGGCACCAGACAAGGAACATCGCCGGTTCCGGTGGCTACCCCTGCCTCAACAGAAGTCGTTGGATAATCCGGGAAGGCCTGATGAGTCACTTGCTGTTCCACCAGTTGAGCCGCCCGTTGGTCCTCCTGACGTACCCGGTCTTGCACCGGGTTACAACCACTGGGTTGGTTATAGCACTGGGCGTTGCTTGATAAAGCTTCGGACTCCATGCGCCTGCTGTAACTCGGACTCCGGCTTGGACGAGGAGTTGAATGAATCCTGTCCCGACTATAGGAATAAGCTTCTTGCTGAGCCAGGGCCGTCTGGACCAGTTCTCTGATCCGTCGCGTCTCCACTGCGGTTGGATCATCACCATCCACTGGGAGAGCCGCCAAACATGCTGATGCTGCAATCAGATTCTCCATAGGGTTAGAAAAGTGACTCGGTGGTGTCGGCACATAGCGGGGTGGGCCCATATTCACATGGGGAGTTGCCATCACCCGAGGCTAACCCGTTGCCCTCGTTCCGGGTGTTATGAATTGATTTGCCTCTGGCGGGTTACTTGGTCTTGCTCCGGGTGTGGTGAAGTTGAGGTTTCGAGGATCGTAGATCGGCGGTAAACGGGATTGAGTTTTCTGATGTCTCCTCCTCATCACCTCGTTAGATGCGTTCAGGTTCATCGTAAGCTGAAAAGCCTCCGACTGGAGCTGTCGGGCCTGTGCATCCAAAGCCGCCCGCTCTGCAGCCAACCGGGTGTCCTCAGCTGCCAAGGCCTCCTTGGCCCGGGCCATCTCCTCACGCACCCATGCCACCTCTGCATCGTGCTCATCCTTATTCGCAGAAAGAACCGTGGCGGTTAACAGGGCCGTCAACTTATCCGTGAGATCCATCAGCACCTGAGCCGGCGGGCGCACCGGGTCTCCTACCCCGGCCGCTCCTGACCCAGACGTTATTGCTGCCGTGGCTGTAGAGTTTTGACCAGGTTGAGTACCAGCCATGAAAACTCCTACCCAGCTTGGCGGGTCAGAGGGGTCCGGAATACTGCTGCCGTCGGAACAGCCCCCAAGCCCTCCGTCTTGCAATAAATACAGTGAATCTGTTGAACCGGAGGACGAATCACCATCGGAGAGGATGGCCGTCTCACCACCATCTACAGATCCTTCAGAAAGTTCCCCTACGTGGATGCAATCCACGAAGGCATGCTTCACGACGGGTTGAGACCGGGCGGGTTTCGCACGCTGAGCCGTCTCCACGAGGTCGGTGCAGTTGTCCGGCTCAGGGCCCGGCTCACCGATCTGGCCGATGAAGACGTGGATTCCGCCGAAGGGGACTCGGTACCCGTACTGAATTGAGCCGACATCGGGGCCCCAGCCTTCGCTGTCGATGTAGATCTTGCCGCGACGACTCTTGGTCATCCGGCCCACAGCTATCCCTTGAGCCCTTCGAAGTTACCCTTCAAGAACTCAAATCCACCATGCGCTAGCCCCACGGTGGGCGCCAACTGTTGTGGAATTGTCACGGCAGATGTCCTCGTGAAAGGACTTAGTCGTAGGGCCATCGCAACTAGGAAGCTTAAAAGGGGTTAATCGGGACAAAGGACACGAGAGAGTTATACTAGTTCGGCCCCTTACGGTGAAGGTAAGGCCTACGTTTAGTTGGGTTGGTATTGCTGAGGTTTCGATGACCAAGGAGCGAGATACGCTATGCCCGGCTCTCAATGAGTTGTTTCCTGCCCTAAGCCACCGGCGGGTCGTCCCCTTATATACACGGGTTGACGCCCTGCGGTCTATAGAGTCCCGACCGGCTCATAGACAGTGTCCGGCTCGGTGACTAGTTAATTCTACCTTATGTTACAAGTCATGCCATCATGGCGGTTTACCACTATGGGCCTTAAGCCGCCTGTGGGCCTTAGACCATTTATTGAACCGCCATCTTCATGCTTGGTCTTGGGCTTCTTTTTGATGAGTCCTCTTTGTGTAACCCGGCCCCTCCCGGGCGGCTTACCCAAATAGTTATATCCCCAATAGTGAGCATAGGATTTTTTTTGAAATTGCATGCTACGTTCCACAACAGTGGCATCCGAGCCAGGTCTATGCGTAGATGACATGCATGAGTAGAACACAAAGAGTTGTTCGCGGAGATCGTCATACTGCTTACCACCAATGTCTTATTTTGATTCGGCAGTATTGTTGGATGAAGCGGCCCGGACCAACCTTACATGACCACATTCATGAGACCAGTTCCACCGACAGACATGCTACTAGTTTTGCATAAAGGTGGCTGGCGGGTGTCTGTTTCTCCTACTTTAGTTGAATCGAATATGACTGCGGCCGGTCCTTATTGAAGTTAAAACAACAAACTTGATAAATCACCGTTGTGGTTTTCATGCGTACGTAAGAATGGTTCTTGCTAGAAGCCCGTAGCAGCCATGTAAAACTTGCAACAACAAAGTAGAGGACGTCTAACTTATTTTTACAGGGCATGATGTGATGTGATATGGTCAATACATTATGTGATATACGTTATTGTATGAGATGATCATGTTTTGTAAAAGTTATCGGCAACCGGCAGGAGCGTTATGGTTGTCTCTTTATTTTATGAAATGCAAATGCCATGTAATTGCTTTACTTTATCACTATGTGTTAGCGATAGTTGTAGAAGCAATAGTTGGCGAGACGACCACGACGGAATGATGGAGATCAATGTGTCGAGCCGGTGACGATGGAGATAATGACGATACTTTGGAGATGGAGATCAAAAGAACAAGATGATGATGGCCATATCATGTCACATATTTTGAATGCTTGTGATGTTTATCTTTTATGCATCTTATTTTGCTTAGTATGGCGGTAACATTATAAGATGATCCCTTAACTAAAATTTCAAGGTATAAGTGTTCTCCCTGAGTATGCACTGTTGCGAAAGTTCGTCGTGTTGAGACACCACGTGATGATCAGGCGTGATAGGCTCTACATTCAATACAATGGGTGCAAGACAGTTTTGCACATGCGGAATACTCAGGTTAAACTTGACGAGCCTGGCATGTACAGACATGGCCTCAGAACACTGGAGAC
Source organism: Triticum dicoccoides (assembly GCF_002162155.2). NCBI lineage: Eukaryota > Viridiplantae > Streptophyta > Magnoliopsida > Poales > Poaceae > Triticum > Triticum dicoccoides. Next base: position 42,959,355 of record NC_041384.1, on the reverse strand, counting down.
CGAAAGGTCGAATGTGAATCATATAGTAGATATTATCAACATAGAGATGTTCACCATTGATGACTACTCCATCTCACGTGATGATCGGACATGGTTTAGTTGATTTGGATCACGTGTCATTTAGATGACTTGAGGGATGTCAATCTAAGTGGGAGTTCTTAAGTATTTGATTAATTGAACTTAATTTATCATGAACTTAGTCCTGATAGTTTTTGCATATCTATGTTGTAGATCAATGGCCCATGCTACTATTCCCTTGAATTTTAATGCGTTCCTAGAGAAAGCTAAGTTGAAAGATGATGGTAGCAACTACACGGACTGGGTTCGTAACTTGAGGATTATCCTCATTGCCGCATAGAAGAATTATGTCCTTGATGCGCCGCTAGGTGAAAGGCCTGCTACAGGAGCGGATGCTGATGTTATGAATGTCTGGGAAGCTCGATCTTATGACTACTTGATAGTTCAGTGTGCCATGCTTTACGGCCTAGAATCGGGACTTCAAAGACATTTTGAACGTCATGGACCATATGAGATGTCCTAGGAGTTGGAGTTAATATTTCAAGCAAATGCCCAAGTTGAGAGATATGAAGTCTCCAACAAGTTCTATAGCTGCAAGATGGAGGAGAATAGTTCCGTCAGTGAACACATACTCAGAATGTATGGGTATCATAATCACTTGACTCAGCTGGGAGTTAATCTTCCAGATGATAGTGTTATTGACAGAGTCCTCCAATCATTGCACCAAGCTACAAAGGCTTCGTGATGAACTATAATATGCAAGGGATGGAAAAGACAATTCCCGAGCTCTTTGCAATGCTCAAAGCTGCGGAGGTAGAAATCAAGAAGGGGCATCAAGTGTTGATGATTAACAAGACCACTAGTTTCAAGGAAAAGGGCAAGGGAAAGAAGGGGAACTTCAAGAAGAATGGCAAGAAAGTTGCCACTCCCGGGAAGAAGCCCAAAGCTGGACCCAAGCCTGAAACTGAGTGCCCCAAGTATTTGGTAGATAAGAAGGATGGCAAAGGGACTGGTCACTGGAAGTAGAACTGCCCCAAGTATTTGGCAGATAAGAAGGATGGCAAAGTGAACAAAGGTATATTTGATATACATATTATTGATGTGTACCTTACTAATGCTCTTAGTAGCGCCTGGGTATTTGATACTGGTTTGGTTGCTCATATTTGTAACTCGAAACAGGGGCTACGGATTAAACGAAGATTGGCTAAGGACGAGGCGATGATGCACGTCGGGAATGGTTCCAAGGTCGATGTGATCGCCGTTGGCACGCTACCTCTAAATCTACCTTCGGGATTAGTTTTATACCTGAGTAATTGTTATTTGGTGCCAGCGTTGAGCATGAACATTATATCTGGATCTTGTTTAGTGCGAGACGGTTATTCATTTAAATCAGAGAATAATGGTTGTTTTATTTATATGAGTAATATCTTTTATGGTCATGCACCCTTGAAGAGTGGTCTATTTTTGTTGAATCTCGATTGTGGTGATACACATATTCATAATATTGATGCCAAAAGATGCAAAGTTGATAATGATAGCGCAACATATATGTGGCACTGCCGTTGATACGTCTCCAACGTATCTATAATTTATGAAGTATTCATGTTGTTATTATCATTCTTGGATGTTTTACAATCATTTTATAGCAACTTTATATCATTTTTTGGGACTAACCTATTGACCCAGTGCCTAGTGCCAGTTGCTATTTTTTGCTTGTTTTTTACATCACAGGAAATCAATATCAAACAGAGTCCAAACACCGAAACTTTTTGGAGATTTTTTATGGGCCAGAACACCCAGGGATGGGACAGAGCAGCACCTTGGGGTGCCCCGAGGGGGGCACAACCCACCAGGGTGCGACTGGGGGCCCAGGCGCACCCAGGTGGGTGGTTCCCACATCCGTGGCCTCCTGCACCCCCTCTTTACCCTGTAAATTCCCAAAAATTCCAAAAACCCTCGGGGTTAACCTACATCAGAAGTTCCGCCGCCGCAGGCCTCTCTAGCCACCGAAAACCAATCTAGACCCCGTTCCGGCACCCTGCCGGAGGGGGAATCATCTCCGGTGGCCATCTTCACCATCCCGACGGCCACCACGATGAGGAGGGAGTAGTCCACCCTCGGCGCTGAGAGTTTGTACTGATACGTCTTCAACGTATCTACAATTTTTGATTGTTCCATGCTATTATATTATCTGTGTTGGATGTTTAATGGGCTTTAATATGCTAATTTATATTATTTTTGGGACTAACCTATTAATCGGAGGCCCAGTGCCAGTTGCTATTTTTTTCCTATTTTAGTGTTTCGCAGAAAAGGAATATCAAACGGAATCCAAACGGAATGAAACCTTCGCGAGGATCTTTTTTTGGAACAAACGCAATCCAGGAGACTTGGAGTGGACGTCAAGGAAGCAACGAGGCGGCCACGAGGTAGGAGGGCGCGCCCAGGTGGGTAGGCACGCCCCCCACCCTCGTGGCTCAACCGACCTACTTCTTTCACCTATATATACTCTCATACCCTGAAAACATCCAGGAGAGCCACGAAACCACTTTACAACTGCCGCAACCTTCTGTACCCATGCGATCCCATCTTGGGGCCTTTTCCAGCGCCTGTCGGAGGGGGATTCGATCATGGAGGGCTTCTACATCAACACCATAGCCTCTCCGATGATGTGTGAGTAGTTTACCTCAGACCTTCGGGTCCATTGTTATTAGCTAGATGGCTTCTTCTCTCTCTTTGGATCTCAATACAAAGTTCTCCTCGATTCTCTTGGAGATCTATTCGATGCAACTCTTTTTGCGGTGTGTTTGTCAAGATCTGATGAATTGTGGGCTTATGATCAAGATTATCTATGAACAATATTTGATTCTTCTCTGAATTCTTATATGCATGATTTGATATCTTTGCAAGTCTCTTCGAATTATCGGTTTAGTTTGGCCTACTAGATTGATCTTTCTTGTAATGGGAGAAGTGCTTAGCTTTGGGTTCAATCTTGTGGTGTCCTTTCCCAGTGACAACAGGGGCAGCAAGGCACGTATTGTATTGTTGCCATCGATGATAAAAATATGGGGTTTATATCATATTGCTTGAGTTTATCCCTCTACATCATGTCATCTTGCCTAATGCGTTACTCTATTCTTATGAACTTAATACTCTAGATGCATGCTGGATAGCGGTCGATGTGTGGAGTAATAGTAGTAGATGCAAAATCGTTTCGGTCTACTTGTCGCGGACGTGATGCCTATATACATGATCATGCCTAGATATTCTCATAACTATGCGCTTTTCTATCAATTGCTCGGCAGTAATTTGTTCACCCACCGTAATACTTATGCTATGTTGAGAGAAGCCACTAGTGAAACCTTTGGCCCCCGGGTCTATTTTCCATCATATAAGTTTCCAATCTATTATATTTTGCAATCTTTACTTTCCAATCTATAAAATAAAAATACCAAAAATATTTATCTTATTATCTCTATCAGATCTTACTTTTGCAAGTGGCCGTGAAGGGATTGACAACCCATTTATCGCATTGGTTGCAAGGTTCTTATTTGTTTGTGTAGGTACGAGGGACTTGCGTGTGGCCTCCTACTGGATTGATACCTCGGTTCTCAAAAACTGAGGGAAATACTTACGCTACTTTGCTGCATCACCCTTTCCTCTTCAAGGGAAAACGAACGCAGTGCTCAAGAGGTAGCATGTACCAGTAGCTATGTGTTTAATCTCTCTCTCGTGTTCTTGAGATGTCACGATCTTGATGTATTGCGGGCTTTGTTAATATAGTCGGATCATATGGTGTTTTCCACTCTCTATCTTGTTGTGATGAATTGAGTTTTCCTTTGAGATTTTGTTGTTATCGGATTGAATATTTTTATGGATTTGAGAACACTTGATATATGTCTTGCAATTGAATACTCGTGGTGACAATGGGGTGTCGTATTGATTCACTTGATATATGTTTTGGCACTCAACTCGCGGATTCCCAAGGTGACATTAGGGTAATCTATGCATAGGGGTTGATGCACGTTCTTGTCTTTGTTTCTCCGATAGAAATCTTGGGGCACTCTTTGAAGTTTTTTGTGATGGATTGAATATTATGAATCTGAATTTGCTTTGGTGTTATTTTAGTATGAACTCTTGGTTAGATCGATCAAAAAGAATAGCTTCGTGTTATTTTAGTACTAACTCTAGGATAGATTGATTGGAAAGAATAGTTTTGAGGTGGTTTCCTACCCTACAAACAATTCCGTCTTATGTTCTCCGCTAGATAGGAACTTTGGAGTGATCCTTCGTTGCATGTTGAGGGACGGTTATATGGTCCAATTATATTAGCATTGTTAAGAGATTGGACTACCGAAAGTACGGACCCTAGGCCTCATTTTTAAGCATTGCAATACCGTTTTTGTGCCCGTTTACTATTTGCTACCTTGCTGTTTTTATTTATTCAGATTATAAAAATATATTTCTACCATCCATATTACAATTTTATCACCATCTCTTCGCCGAACTAGTGCACCTATACAATTTGCCATTGTATTGGCTGTGTTGGGGACACAAGAGATTTCTTGTATTTGGTTGCAGGGTCGTTTGAGAGAGAACATCTTCATCCTACACCTCTCATGGATTGACAAACCTTAGGTCATCCACTTGAGGGAAAATTGCTACTATCCTACAAAACTCTGCGCTGGAGGCCCAACACGTGTCTACAAGAATAAAGTTGCATAGTAGACATCAGCCGTTTAGGTCATATTGGTGTAAACCGCATGAAGAAACTCCATGCAGATGGGATTTTGGAATCACTTGATTATGAATCATTTGATACTTGCGAACCATGCCTCATGGGAAAGATGACTAAAACGCTGTTCTCTGGAACAATGGAGCGAGCTAATGACTTATTGGAAATAATACATACCGATGTATGCAGTCCGATGAGTGTCGAAGCTCGCGGTGGGTATCGTTATTTTTTGACTTTCACAGATGATTTGAGCAGATATGGGTATATCTACTTGATGAAACACAAGTCTGAAACATTTGAAAAGTTTAAAGAATTTCAAAGTGAAGTGGAGAATCATCGTAACAAGAAAATAAAGTTTCTATGATCTGATCGCGGAGGCGGATATTTGAGTTACGAGTTTGGCCGTCATTAAAAACAATGTGGAATAGTTTCACAACTCATGCCACCTGGAACACCACAGCGTAATGGTATGTCCGAACGTCGTAACCGTACTTTATTAGATATGGTGTGATCTATGATGTCTCTTACCGATTTACCACTATCGTTTTGCGGTTATGCATTAGAGACAGCTGCATTCACATTAAATAGGGCACCGTCTAAATCCGTTGAGACGACACTGTATGAACTGTGGGTTGGCAAGAAACCTAAGATGTTGTTTCTTAAAGTTTGGGGTTGCGACACTTATGTCAAAAGGCTTCAACCTGATAAGCTCGAACCTAAGTCGGAGAAGTGCGTCTTCATAGGATACCCTAAGGAAACAATTGGGTACACCTTCTACCACAGATCCGAAGGCGAGATATTTGTTGCCAAGAATGGAAACTTTCTAGAGAAGGAGTTTCTATCGAAAGAAGTGAGTGGGAGGAAAGTAGAACTTTATGTGGTAATTGTACCTTCTCTCGAATTGGAAAGTAGCTCATCACAGAAAACCGTTCCCGTGAACACCAACTAGAAAGGAAGCTAATGATGTTGATCATGAAACTTTGGATCAAGTTACTACCGAACCTCGTGGGTCAACCAGAGCACATTCCGCACCAGAGTGGTACGGTAATCCTGTTTTGGAAGTCATGTTACTAGACCATGACGTACCTATGAACTATGAAGAAGCTATGATGAGCCCAGATTTCGATAAATGGCTTGAGGCCAGGAAATCTGAGATAGGATCCATGTATGAGAACAAAGTGTGGACTTTGGTTGACTTGCCTGATGATCAGCATAGAGAATAAATGGATCTTCAAGAAAAAGACTGACGCTGATGGTAATGTTACTGTCTACAAAGCTTGACTTGTCGTGAAAGGTTATCGAAAAGTTCAAGGAGTTGACTATGATGAGACTTTCTCACCCGTAGCGATGCCTAAGTCTGTCCGAATCATGTTAGCAATTGCCGCATTTTATGATTATGAAATGTGGCAAATGGACATCAAAACTGCATTCCTTAATTGACTTCTTAAAGAAGAGTTGTATAGGATGCAACCAGAAGGTTTTGTCGATCCTAAATGTGCTAACAAAGTGTGCAAGCTCCAACGATCCATATATGGACTGGTGCAAGCATCTCGGAGTTGGAATATACGCTTTGATGAGGTGATCAAAGCATATGGTTTTATACAGACTTTCAGAGAAGCCTGTATTTACAAGAAAGTGAGTGGGAGCTCTGTAGCATTTCTAATATTATATGTGGATGACATATTGTTGATACGAAATGATGTAGAATTTCTGGATAGCGTAAAGGGATACTTGAATAAAAGTTTTTCAATGAAAGACCTTGATACGTCTCCGACATATCTATAATTTATGAAGTATTCATGCCATGTTTACAACAATTCCATATGATTTTCGTATGATTTGATTAGAACTAACCCGGACTGACGCTGTTTTCAGCAGAACTACCATGGTGTTGTTTTTGTGCAGAAATAAGAGTTCTTGGAACGAGCTGAAAATTAATGGGAATTTTTCTGGAAAATATAGAAAATAATGGAAGGAAAAGATACCGAAGAGGAGTCCCGGGGCCACCACAAGGGTGGGGGGCGGCCCCCCCTAGGGCGCGCCCTCCGTCCTTGTCATTGCCTCGTGGGGCCCCTTGACGTGAAACCGATGCCAACCCCTCCTATAAATCCTAAAAACCCCAAAACAGAAGAGAGATCAGAACTTCCGCCGCTGCAAGCCTCTGTAGCCACGAAAAACCAATCTAGGCCCTCTCTGGCGCCCTTCCGGAGAGGGCCAACATCACCGGAGGCCATGGAGGAGGTAGTCGGAGGGGTCACCATCGTCATGGAGGCCAAGGACCAGAGGAAGAACCTTGCCCCATCTAAGGGGGAGGCCATGGAGGAGGAAGCACAAAGGGGAGAACTACCCCCCCTCTCTCTTGGTGGCATCAGAGTGCCATCATGGGAATCATCGCCGCGGTGATCGTCTTCATCAACATCACCATCATCATCACCATCCTCCTCTCTTTTACGCGGTCTACTCTCCCGCACCCCACTGTAATCCCCTACTTGAACATGCACTACAGGAAACAGGTAATTTGCCGTCTGTGGATTCCAGACGGCAAAGACCTAAATCCATACGGCAAAGATTTTGCCGTCAAGAAGCAGACGGCAAAGCCAGACGGCAAAGACTTTGCCGTCAAGAAGCAGACGGCAAAGTCAGACGGCAAAGATAAGTCGGCAAAGAATACTTTGCCGTCGGCTTTTCGTCTGACAGACGACAAAGATTTTGCTGTCAGCCAAATTTGCTTCGCCGTCAGCCTTATAAATCATAGACAACAAAGAAAAGTACTTTTGCCATCAGCAAGACTACATCTTTATTGTCAGCTATTCGTTTCTTTGCTGTCAGCCTTGTATATCACAGACGGCGAAGAAATGGGTCAAATTAAAAAAACACAACAGCGTTGACCCAAGGGATGCGGTAAACACACGCAGTGCACTGCCTATGTTTCTTCTTCTTCATTTAACAGGCAAAGGCTCGGCCGAGTTTAGTGCTTTCATTCCATGATAGTCTAGTACAAAATGCAAACATGACCCCAAAAAAACTAAAGCTACAGAATAGTCCTGAAAATTGACACAAAAAACCCTAAAAAGTAAAAATAAAAATCAATCGAGTCCTTCTTCTCCCCTGCAGTGCCCTGTTCGCCCCGCCGCCCGGCCCCAACGCTTGCCGGACTGCTCTTCTCGGTGCGCCATCGCCCGACCCCAACGCTCGCCGGACCGCTCTACTCGGTGCGCCGTCGTCCGGCCCTGCTCAGCCGTGTCGCTCCGGCCTAGCCGCGCTCGGGAGCTATCTCGCTCCGACGCCACGACGAGGCACGCGAGGGAGGTCGGGGATGGGCGGTGCTCGACCAGTGGAGCTCATGAGGCGGAGCGCCCGGCTGCTCTAGCGACGGAGCTCGGAGTGTGGACGGGCTCGGGTGCCCGGCCGGAGAAGCTGTGGTGCGCATGGCCGGCGGGCGAAGACGAGCTCGCGAGGCGGACCTTCACGCGGCGCTGGCGAGGTGGCGGACGGACTGGCAGGAGGGTGTTGGGCGCGGCGGTGGACGGACGGCGGGAGGGCGCTGGCCGCGGCGTGCGGCTGCTTGGGG
>NC_041384.1:42916602-42950601 GCF_002162155.2 Triticum dicoccoides | reverse complement strand
CCGGAGGCCTGTGGCTGCTCAGGGGAGACGTAGCTAGGGAGGAGGGAGCAGGAGAGAGGAAGGCACTGGCCGGCGGTGTGCTACTGCTCGGGGAGGTGGAGAGAAGAGGGAGCATGGGAGAGGAGATGGGAGTTGTGGGTGGGGCAGGTAGGCCCGTGGCCTCGTGGGTGGGGGCATGTGTGGGGGTGCATGCATCGTGGGGTGGGTGGAGGCATGCGACCAACGGCGTGGGACGTGCGTCTGAGATATTGCCAACTCATCGATCCGTGTGATTGATCCGCGTGATGTGTTTCTTCTTTGCCGTCTGCGAAAATAAATACAGACGGCAAAGAGCTCACTTTGCCGTCTGACAAAAAAAATACAGACGGCAAAGAATCTTTGCCGTCTGCCAATAAAATTACAAACGACAAAGATTCTTTGCCGTCTGTGATTTTTGTTGCAGACGGCAAAGTGAGCTCTTTGCCGTATGTATCTTTTTCCGCAGACAGCAAAGTTTATTTTACCGTTAGTTTTTCTTTATCGTCTACTGATGACGGCAAACCCACTCATTGCCGTCTGCCCGACAAAAAGCTGACGGCAAAGATCCCTCCTGACGGCAAATTAGTTGTTTCCCGTAGTGATGGTGCTTTATGCCACATATTATGATCCAATGATGTGTTGCCATCCTATGTTGTTTTGAGTAGTTTTCCTTGTCCTTTGGGTTGATTGATGATATAGATTGGTTTGAGTTGTATGTTTTACTTTGGTGATGCACTACTGCGGGATGGTCCAAACGCGACACTTTTGCCCTTGTTTTGGACTCTAACTTGCATAATTTGAATGGAACTAACTCGGACTGGCGCTGTTTTCAACAGAATTGCCATGGTGTTATTTTTGTGCAGAAATAAAAGTTCTCGGAATGACCTGAAACTTCACGGAGATTATTTTTGGAATTTATAAAAAATACTGGCGAAAGAATCAAGACCAGGGGCCCACACCCTGTCCACGAGGGTGGGGGGCGCGCCCACCCCCTTGGGGCGCTCCTCGCTGCCTCGTGGGCCCCCTGGAGCTCCACCGACCTCAACTCCAACTCCATATATTCATGTTCGGGGAGAAAAAAATCAGTGAGAAGGATTCATCACGTTTTACGATACGGAGCCGCCGCCAAGCCCTAAACTCTCTCGGGAGGGCTGATCTAGAGTCCGTCGCCATCGTCATCATCAACCATCCTCCATCACCAACTTCATGATGCTCACCGCCGTGCATGAGTAATTCCATCGTATGCTTGCTGGACGGTGATGGCTTGGATGAGATTTATCATGTAATCGAGTTAGTTTTGTTAGGGTTTGATCCCTAGTATCCACTATGTTCTGAGATTGATGTTGCTATGACTTTGCTATGCTTAATGCTTGTCACTAGGGCCCGAGTGCCATGATTTCAGATCTGAACCTATTATGTTTTCAAGAATATATGTGAGTTCTTGATCCTATCTTGCAAGTCAATAGTCACCTACTATGTGTTATGATCCGGCAACCACGAAGTGACAATAATCGGGACCACTCCCGGTGATGACCGTAGTTTGAGGAGTTCATGTATTCACTATGTGTTAATGCTTTGGTCCGGTACTCTATTAAAAGGAGGCCTTAATATCCCTTAGTTTCCAATAGGACCCCGCTGCCACGGGAGGGTAGGACAAAAGATGTCATGCAAGTTCTTTTCCATAAGCACGTATGACTATATTCAGAATACATGCCTACATTACATTGATGAATTGGAGCTAGTTCTGTGTCACCCTATGTTATAACTGTTACATGATGAACCGCATCCGACATAATTATCCATCACTGATCCAATGCCTACGAGCTTTTCACATATCGATCTTTGCTTAGTTACTTTTCCGTTGCCACCGTTACAATTACTATAAAACTGCCACTGTTACCTTTGCCACCGTTATCGTTACTTCCATACTACTTTGCTACTAAATACTTTGCTGCAGATATTAAGTTATCCCGGTGTGGTTGAATTGACAACTCAGCTCTTAATACTTGAGAATATTCTTTGGCTCCCCTTGTGTCGAATCAATAAATTTGGGTTGAATACTCTACCCTCGAAAACTATTGCGATCCCCTATACTTGTGGGTTATCAAGACTATTTTTTGGCGCCGTTGCCAGGGAGCATAGCTCTGTTCTTTGAGTCACTTGGTATTTATATCTGCTGGTCACTATGAGGAACTTGAAAGACGAGAAAACCAAAATTTATCCCTCAACTACGAGGGAAGGTAAGGAACCGCCATCTAGCTCTGCACTTGATTCACCTTCTGTTTTGAATAAACTTGTGACACCTAAACCTGCTTCTGCTATTAATTCTGATATGTCGCATGTTATTGATGATGCCACTTCTGCTATGCATGATACTTATGATGAAACTACTTCTATGCTTGATAATACTGTGCCACTAGGTGAATTTCTTGATGAACAAATTGCTAGGGCTAGAGAGAATGAAATTATTGAAACTGAGAATATTGATGAAAGTGATGATGAAGATTCTCCCCCTAGATATGAATTGCCTGTTGTGCCTGAGGGTTATGTTATGGATGAAGAAACTGCAAGAGATTTTCTTGCTTGCAATGATAGAAGTGATCTTAAGAAATTATTAGTTAAGCTGAAAGAAAAATCTCTGAATGCTAGAATGAACTATGACCCTGCTTATGCTACTTCACCTATCTTTGTTACTGATAAGGATTATGATTTCTCTATTGATCCTGAGATAATTACTTTGGTTCAATCTGATCCTTTCTATGGCTATGAATCTGAAACTGCTGTGGCCAATCTCACTAAATTAAATGATATAGCCACCCTATTCACTAATGATGAGAAAACTCGCTACTATTATATCCTTAAATTATTTCAATTCTCATTAAAGGGTGATGCTAAGACATGGTTTAATTCTCTTGATCCTAGTTGTGTGCGTAGTCCCCAGGATATGATTTATTACTTCTCTGCTAAATATTTCCCTGCTCATAAGAAACAAGCTGCTTTAAGGGATATATATAATTTTGTGCAAATTGAAGAACAGAGTCTCCCACAAGCTTGGGGGAGGCTTCTCCAATTACTTAATGCTTTGCCTGATCATCCTCTCAAGAAAAATGAAATACTTGATATCTTCTATAATGGACTAACCGATGCTTCCAGGGACCACCTGGATAGTTGTGCTGGTTGTGTTTTCAGGGAAAGAACAGTTGATCAAGCTGAATTGCTATTGAATAATATGTTGACTAATGAAAATAATTGGACACTTCCTGAACCAACTCCTAAGCCAACTCCGAAGAAAAGGGGTATTCTATTTCTCAGTATAGAAGATATGCAAGAGGCAAAGAAATCTATGAAAGAAAAAGGTATTAAAGCTGAAAATGTTAAGAATTTACCTCCTATTGAAGAAATACATGGTCTTAATTTACCGCCTATTGAAGAAATACATGGTCTTGATAACCCGACACAGGTAGTAAAGGTAAATTCTCTCTATGGATTTGATGAAGGTGATATTCCTCGTTACAAGGCTGCTAGCCAATGCTTAGATGAGTTTGATAATTTTATTGTTAAACAAGAAAAATTCAATGCTTATGTTGGTAGACAATTGCAATGCAATGCTTATATGATTGAACACTTGAGTGATTATATGTCTAGAGTTAAAGGTGAACTTAAACTCATTAGTAAACATGCTTCTATGGTTACCACTCAAGTAGAACAAGTTCTTAAAGCTCAAAATGATTTGCTCAATGAATTAAATAATAAGGGAAACAATAATTCTATTAGAGTTGCGATTAGAACGGGTAAAATGACTCAGGAACCTTTGTATCCTGAGGGCCACCCTAAGAGAATTGAGCAAGATTCTCAGAGAACTAATGTTGATGCACCTCGTCCTTCTAAGAGGAAGAAAAAGAAAAATGATAGGACTTTGCATGATTCTAGTGAACCTGTATAGACACACCTGAGAATCCCAATGATATTTCTATTTCTGATGCTGAAACACAATCTAGTAATGAACATGAACCTAGTGATAATGTTAATGATGATGTTCATATTGATACTCAACCTAGCAGTAACAATGATGTAGAAGTTGAACCTGTTGTTGATCTTGATAACCCACAATCAATGAATCAACTTATGATAAGAGAGACTTTGTTGCTAGGAAGCATGGTAAAGAAAGAGAACCATGGGTTCAGAAACCCATGCCTTTTCCTCCTAAACCATCCAAGAAAAAGAATGATGAGGATTTTGAGCGCTTTGCTGAAATGATTAGACCTATCTTTTTACGTATGCGTTTGACTGATATGCTTAAAATGAATCCTTATGCTAAGTACATGAAGGAAATTGTTACAAATAAAAGAAAGATATACCGGAAGCTGAAATTTCCACCATGCTTGCTAATTATACTTTTAAGGGTGGAATACCAAAGAAACTAGGAGATCCAGGAGTACCAACTATACCATGTTCCATTAAAAGAAACTATGTTAAAACTACTTTATGTGATCTTGGAGCTGGTGTTAGTATTATGCCTCTCTCTTTATATCATAGACTTGAATTGAATAACTTGACACCTACTGAAATATCTTTGCAAATGGCCGATAAATCAACTGCTATACCTCGGTATTTGTGAGGATGTGCCTGTTGTGGTTGCAAACGTTACTATCTTAACGAACTTTGTTATTCTTGATATTCCTGAGGACGGCAGTATGTCGATTATTCTTGGTAGGCCCTTTTTGAATACTGCAGGGGCTGTTATTGATTGCAACAAAGGCAATGTCACTTTTCATGTTAATGGTAATGAGCATACGGTACACTTTCCGAGGAAACAACCTCAAGTCCACAGTATTAATTCTATTGGGAAAATTCCAACGATCACTATTGGAGGTTTTAAATTTCCTTTTCCTACTGTCAAGAAGAAATATGATATTCTTATTATTGGGAACGTTCATATCCCCGTTGAGGTAACCTAGTGCTATTCGAAAAATTCTCCGGTTTCATGTTATTCGGAAAGAGTTTGTTAACAAGACTTGATCAACCTTGTTAGTGGATTCCTTCTGACGAGCATGAGATGGATGAAGTTAGAAAGCACAACTCTCTGTACCCTCCTTTTGCTTTCTGTTATTTAGAATAAATAAAGCAAGAATAGTATTTTCTATCTGTTTTCTGGATTATCCGTGCAATAAAAAAATACCCCGAAAATAAAAGTTCTCCAAATGCCCTGAAACTAAAATATGATTTTTTCTGGAATATTTAAGAATATCTGGCACTGAGAACACATCAGGGGGAGCAAGCACCTGGCCACGAGGGTCCAGGGTGTGCCCACCCCCTGGGCGCGCCCCCTGCCTCGTGGGCCCCTAGTGGCCCCCCTCCACTTATTCCTGCATCCACACACTCCTTCTTCCTCCCAAAAAAAATCACCAACCAGCTCAAGCATGAGTTCTAGCTCATTTTGCTGCGATTTTCCATCTCCTTGCTCAAAGCTCCATTCACCAAACTGTTTTGGGGGATTGTTCTTTGGTATGTGACTCCTCCAATGGTCCAATTAGTTTTTGTTATAGTGCTTTATTCATTGCAAATTTTTGCTGCTAAGGTGACCCTATTCTTGAGCTTGCATGTCAAATTTATATGGTCCCAAGTAGTTTTAATGCATGATATAGTCTCTAGGCACTTGTGGGAGTAGTTGCTATCAATCTTGCTGAGTTTGGTTCACTTTTATTTTAAGTTACTAAAAATTTCAAAAAAAATTCGGAGGAAGAAATATGTTTAGGAAAATGTATCAAGGTGGTTCTTCAAGGAAGCAAGGACCCAGGCCCACAATACGTGAGTCGGACCTCGAACCACCAAGAGAAGCTCAAGTGCGGCCTTGTGAATGGCTGTCAGAAGATTTCATGGTCCAAGCAGGAATTAAGGAGGAGTTTGAGGCATTTGTGCGTAATGCTGAACTCGAGGGATTCATGCGAGATAAGTGCCCTTAGTATTATCACCTAACTGACTCCTTTGTGAGAAGGTTTAAATTTATATCTTCACGCAATTCTCACACTGTCCTGTTTGATCATTATAATAAATCTTACACCATGGACTTAGAAGATTTTAATACTGCTTGTAAACTCCCGCAATGGGGTAGTACTAGTGAACCTCGCAAATCTGAGTTTAGAGATTTTCTTGCTAGTATCACGGTGGGGGACTCTAGAGAAATCACACAAGCTACCATAGGGAGCATTCATTTTCCTGCTATACATTATTTTGCTCTCTTTATTGGTAGATGCATTAACGGTAAAGATGGAGCCTGTCACATGTGTGTTCCAGATCTTAGTGTTCGTAAATGTGTTGTGTTAGGAGATAAACAATATAACTTGAGGGCTATTGTTGCACGCAGGTTGCATAACAACAGTATTATTGGGGATTTGTTCAGAGGAATTTATGCAACTCGTGTAGCTAATTTTCTTGAGATACCCATACCTGAAAATGATATGGAGTTGCCTCCCGCTTATCTAAATTATGATGCTATGGTTCGTCATCAGTTTTTTGAGAGGAACGAACAGTTCCTCCAATACCGACTAATCTTTGACAAACGTCGCGCTTTCCATATTTCTCTCCCTGCTCCTGCTTTCTTTGATTTTCAGACAAAGGGGAGATATGTCATAACTAGGGAGGAGGCAAACGAGTACAAGAGGAGGGCGGAAGCAAAACGTTTCCAAGCTGCAGCTCATCAGGTAATAGCCGCTGCATCTCAGTACAACCCCAGTTACAATTTCGGATATCCGCCAGGCCAGGCGTGGCCATAGACCAACTTAGGCCAAAAGCCTAAGCTTGGGGGAGTATGTACTTCTCACCGACATTACATTCATGTTCACACACTCATGCTAGCTGTCGGTGCTCATACTTTTTCATTTTACTATCCATGCTAGTTTATTTTCTTTTAAGTTTTCTTTTTTGTGTGTTTGAAAAACCTTAAGAAAAACCAAAAAAAATAGTTATAGCTTTTAGCTAGTTTACTTTCCATGCTAGTAGTAGTAGTAATTAAAAGAAAACCCAAAAAGACTTCGCGTTCTTCTTTTGCTTGTTGGGAGCTTTCCCGTGTAAATAGTGTTATTTCCTTTCTTGTCTTTGGGGTCATGAGGGGAAGACCTTAATTAAAATGTTGAAGTGGCTCCTATATGCATCATTGTTGATTTAACCAAGAGCCTATATTACTTTGTCTTCTCCCTTGTATTAAATGCTTGCAATTCCAGTTTAGTCCAAGGCACGTGCACTATTATTATTATACACACCGTTCGGTCGTGCGAGTGAAAGGCAATAATGACGATATATGATGGACTGATTGAGATGAGAGAAGCTGGTATGAACTCAACCTCTCTTGTTTTTGTAAATATGATTAGTTCATCATTCCTGATTCAGCCTATTATGAATAAACATGTTTGCAATGACAATTAGAGATTATAGTTGCTTATGCCATGCTTAATTAGCTAGGAGTTTATAATGGTTTACCTTGCGTGCCAACATGCTATTAAAATGGTTGTGATGTGGTATAGTAGGGTGGTATCCTCCTTTGAACGGTTCGAGTGGCTTAACTTGGCACATGTTCACGCATGTAGTTGAAACAAAATAAACATAGCCTCCATGATATTTATGTTCATGGTGATTTATATCCTACTCATGCTTGCACTCAATGCTTATTAATTTTAATGCATGTTCATGATTGTTGCCGCTCTCTAGTTGGTCACTTCCCAGTCTCTTTCTAGCCTTTGCTTGTACTAAGCAGGAATATTGCTTGTGCATCCAATCCCTTAAACCCCAAAGTTATTCCATATGAGTCCACCATACCTTCCTATATGCGGTATTTATCTGCCGTTCCAAGTAAGTTTGTATGTGCCAAACTCTAAACCTTCAAATGAAATTATGTTTTCTATGCTCGAATAGCTCATGTATCAACTAGGGCTGTTTGTATCTTCCATGCTAGGTGGGTTATTCTCAAGAGGAGTGGACTCCGCTCCTCACTCACGAGAACATGGTTGGTAATCGGGATGCCCAGTCCCATGCTCTAAGCAAATCAAATCAAAATAATCGCAAACAAAACTCCCCCAGGGCTGTTGCTAGTTGGAGGCACTCGCTGTTTCCAGCAAGCCATGGATTGATGCTTGTTGGTGGTGGGGGAGTATAAACTTTACCATTCTGTTTGGGAACCGCCTATAATGTGTGTAGCATGGAAGATATCGAGAACTCTCGGTTGTTATGTTGACAATGAAAGTATGCCGCTCAAAATATTATTTATCTCTATTTCAAAACTCGAGCTCTGGCACCTCTACAAATCCCTGCTTCCCTCTGCGAAGGGCCTATCTATTTACTTTTATGTTGAGTCATCACCCTCTTAGTAAAAAGCACCAGCTGTAGAGCACCGCTGTCATTTGCATCAATTACTATTAATATATATTGGGTATGACTATGACTGGATCTCTTTTACCATGAATTACAATGTCTAGTCAGTCCTTGATCTTCAAAGGTGCTCTGCATTTATGTTTTGCGGTCTCAGAAAGGGCTAGTGAGATACCGTCTTGTTATATCATATCATGATTGTTTTGAGGAAGTGTTGTCATCCGAGATTTATTATTATTGCTCGCTAGTTGATTATGCCATTGATATGAGTAAACATGAGACCTTAGTGTTATTGTGAATATGGTTAGTCATAATCTTTGCTAAAAACTTGAATGCTGGCTTTACATATTTACAACAACAAGAGAAAACAGAGTTTGTAAAAGTTTTTCTTTATCACTTTCAGTTTGTCAACTGAATTGCTCGAGGACAAGCAAAGGTTTAAGCTTGGAGGAGTTGATACGTCTCCGTCGTATCTACTTTTCCAAACAATTTTGCCCTTGTTTTAGACTCTAACTTGCATGATTTGAATGGAACTAACCCGGACTGACGCTGTTTTCAGCAGAATTTTGATGGTGTTATTTTTGTGCAGAAATAAAAGTTCTCGGAATGACCTGAAACTTCACGAAGATTATATTTGGAATTTATAAAAAATACTGGCGAAAGAATCAAGACCAGGGGGCCCACACCCTGGCCACGAGGGTGGGGGTGCGCCCATTCCCCTGGGGCGCGCCTCCCTGCGTCGTGGGCCCCCTGGAGCTCCACCGACCTCAACTCCAACTCCATATATTCACGTTCGGGGAGAAAAAAAATTAGAGAGAAGGATTCATCGCGTTTGACCATACGGAGCTGCCGCCAAGCCCTAAAAATCTCTCGGGAGGGCTGATCTGGAGTCCGTTCGGGGCTCCGGAGAGGGGAATCCGTCGCCGTCGTCATCATTAACCATCCTCCATCACCAACTTCATGATGCTCACCGCCGTGCATGAGTAACTCCATCGTAGGCTTGCTGGACGGTGATGGGTTGGATGAGATTTATCATGTAATCGAGTTAGTTTTGTTAGGGTTTGATCCCTAGTATCCACTATGTTCTGAGATTGATGTTGCTATGACTTTGCTATGCTTAATGCTTGTCACTAGGGCCCGAGTGCCATGATTTCAGATCTGAACCTATTATGTTTTCATGAATATATGTGAGTTCTTGATCCTATCTTGCAAATCAATAGTCACCTACTATGTGTTATGATCCGGCAACCCCGAAGTGACAATAATCGGGACCACTCCCGGTGATGACCATAGTTTGAGGAGTTCATGTATTCACTATGTGTTAATGCTTTGGTCTGGTACTCTATTAACAGGAGGCCTTAATATCCCTTAGTTTCCAATAGGACCCCGCTGCCACGGGAGGGTAGGACAAAAGATGTCATGCAAGTTCTTTTCCATAAGCACGTATGACTATATTCGGAATACATGCCTACATTACATTGATGAATTGGAGCTAGTTCTGTGTCACCCTATGTTTATAACTGTTACATGATGAACCGCATCCGACATAATTATCCATCACCGATCCAATGCCTACGAGCTTTTCACATATTGATCTTTGCTTAGTTACTTTTCCGTTGCCACTGTTACAATTACTATAAAACTGCTACTGTTACCTTTGCCACCGTTACCGCTACTTCCATACTACTTTGCTACTAAATACTTTGCTGCAGATATTAAGTATCCATGTGTGGTTGAATTGACAACTCAGCTGTTAATACTTGAGAATATTCTTTGGCTCCCCTTGTGTTGAAACAATAAATTTGGGTTGAATACTCTACCCTCGAAAACTGTTGCGATCCCCTATACTTGTGGGTTATCACTGGATGTTGACAAGATTCGGGCATTTCAAGCCTGAAACCTTTTGCGCTTTTAGATCGTTGGTGGTGTCCACCGTAGCGAAACTGTAGTCGGAGCTGTTGATAAACCTGGAGAAACGCTCGCAAGGCCTTGTGGCAAGGTGGTAGTGGTAGACGAGGATGTCATGTCGCACGCACAACTGGGCGACGACAACCTTCTGATTGTGCCTGGCACGACCGATGGTGTACTCGAGGTCGAAGCCGACCACTTGGTACTTGTCCTCGGCAAGGAACTGCTCCATAGTTTGGATGAAGCTCTCCATCGAGACCGGATCGTTAGTGTACACCACCGAGAGGTCCTTCCCCCTCACGTGAGTGTCCACCACATGATGTGTGGTGAACTGCCCGCCATTGTCGTCGTCGCCCGCTGGGAGCATCATTGGAGCCACGGGGACCGCCATTGGAACCGCTGGATGTCCTCTCAGTATGTGTCGTCGTGGGTGTGCTTATTGTGTTGTGTGACACGAGAGATGAAGGTAAATGGCTGCATGAATAAATGGGGGCTGGGTGGCCTGGATTCTCTGCGCGTCTGCATGGTAGTTTTTGCAGCTGGTATTGTCGCGCCGAGCCCGGCGCAACCGCATGCACACGGACGTGCGTGATCGTGCACCAGCCCCAAACACTGGCAGCGCACGTGGAGGGACGAGGGCAGAGCAGCCGGAGGGACGCGAGAGCAGGCGCGCACGGTGGAACGCGAGCAGAGCGCACTGCGGCCGCCTGAACCGCAAGCAACCACACACATAGAGAAGTTGAACACGCAGGAAATGGTCACCTACAAGCCGGCCGACAGTTGCGTCGCTGCGTAGAGAGCGGCCGTGTGCTACTACCTCCGTCTTGGCCTATAGCCCCCTTTATATTCTGCATTGTTGAGGAAATTTTTAACTGGTAACTGCTCGGTTGGCTGGCGAGTAGGGGATTAATAGGCTAATTGGCAAGTTAATCGGCCATTTAATCAATTAATCGGATGATTTATCAGTTTATCGGCTACTCGGTGACCCTATGAGTAGGGATTAATCGGCAAGTTAACTGGTTAATCGGACGAATTCTTGAACAGGGATATTCTGTGCCATACTTTGCCCTCAAATTTAACCAACAAAATGTTAATGCATGTCATAAAAGTTATATAATTGGAGACTATGTTCAAATACGAATCCAACTATATGATCTTTGGCGATATGCATTCATATTTTATTAGTTAAATCAGACTTATAAACCAGGACAGGGGTATAATAGGTAATTAAATCACAAACGTTTTTTATTAACCGTATGTGTATGTGGCCTTTCGTCCTCCTCTCGCACGTCTTATCACCTCGCTGCCGCAGATGGCTTACACCGCAAGCTCGCGCATCGCACAGGGGCGTTCTTTTGGCCAAACGGTGGTGCTAATGAATCGTCGGTGAGCCCATTCCCGCGCAAGCTTCCTGCCCGACTCAGTGAAATCCCCCAAAATCCCAATGCTTACCGGCCTGCTAGATAAACCCTCACGGCCGGCGAGTCTCGCGTCGCATTTTCCCCTCCCTCCCTGTAGCTTATCTCGTCTGCTTCTCCTACAATAGTCAATGGCCCAGTCCGTCGTCGTTGCTCAGACACTTCACCGTCATTAGAGGACAGCTCCAGCTTGGAGGTTACACCGCGGCGGCGGCTCAGTCCTCGACATAGTGTAGTGCGCGTGGCGTCCCTATTGGGTGTGCACGGAACACCCACCACACGCTCAGCCACCACTGCCCATCGGCAGCTGTTGCCGGGCGCTGTTGCCGCCACACCACGGTCGAAATCTAGGGCCATCGCCCGCTCCGCCGCCGCGGCCCGAAGGCGGGGGGTGGTCGTCGTGGCCGCCACCCCACTGCCGGCCACCATGGCCATCACCCGCTCGGCCACCGCAGCCCGAAGGCGGGAGGTGGTGGTCATGGCCGCCACCCCATCGTCGGCTGCCATGGCCGCCAGCCCACCGTCGACCGTCGGGGTCATCACCCGCTCTGCCACCGCCGCCCGAAGGCGGGAGGCAGAGGTGGATGCTCGCTTGTGCGTCAGTGACCTTGCGTGCTACACCGAGTTCTTGTGGGAGGATGAGTGCCTCGTCGAGCACGTAGAGAGCCTTACTGCCGCTATGGCCGCGGCACCCGCCAGCTCAGATGTGTGGAATCAGGAGATCTACGAGGAGAACCGCCGCTTCGAGAGGGGTCATCGTGAGCGGCAGAGGGCGTTCGAGGTTAGCGTCGCTGAAGCTGTAGCAACGGCAGGCACCGTATTACAGTTGTCCAGCTCGTCAGTAGGCTCCTCCTCCTCTGCCTCTTACTGAGCACGCTCGGTAGAGGAGATGCAGCCGGAAGTAGTACAAAGCCCCTCCTTGGTAGTAGTAGTATTTAGGGGCTATTTTTTCAGTTCATCTAACTATAGATGTGGTGGAACTGTACAACGTACTTAAAATTAGCTAGTATATAAGGTAGAACTAGCTATTTCAGTACGTGGTTGGCAAAAATTGGTGAAAAGTTTGGTCGGTTAAGTTGTCGAGTTGAACTGTTTGTATAAAGAATGACTGCTTAATCTATGAATGAAATCTATGCTTAATTACTGAATTTTAGTTGCAAAAATTAGATACTACTAGTGATTTTTAGCTTCATATTTTGCCAAATCGCAATGTTACAAGGTTGACAAATGGCAATGTTACTAGATCAACAAATGTCAATCTTTCCAGTTTGACAAATGGCAACATACCCAGTATGAGAGATGCAAATCTTACCAAATTGTTTGTAAGTGGTTGCACACGGGTCATCCAAAAGAACCGTTTGCGTTGAAGAGATGCACAAATCCCGCTCTCACTTTGCATACGGGTGCCCTATCTAAAACATTTGCGATCAAGAGCCGCAAAAATCCTGCTCGGTACATTTTCCCTTGGCTTCCCGGGGAAGCTGTCGATTTGCATACGGGTGTTCTACGTAAAATGTTTGCGATGAGTGTTTTATATTTAAAACCATTGACATTTTTTTCCAAAGAAAATCATTTGATATGTCTGTACATTAAGAGAGAAAAATGCAAGTTCACTCAAACCATATCTTTCATTCGGTCATACTGTGAATTAATATTCATATGATCGAGATACAGTATTAAACCCAAGAAAAAAACTATTTCATGCGGTGGTGGAGGAGGCGTGCCACGCCGTCGTTGTCGTCCTCTGGGACACCGTTGTTGAAGTCTTTGATGCAACACAAAAATGTTATTCACTTGTAAATCAAACATCATGTCGCCGTGCGATCGACGGGTGGGGTGCGGCAGGAACGCAACTGGTGGCGCTGAGAGGTAGCGATCGACGGCGGCGTCACATGCCGCTGAGGTGGGCGCGCGCACGGGCACTGGCACGGCGGGTGCAGCTAAACGCACGGGGACCAGCACCGCGGTGGGTGGATGGGCACACACGGGTACGGGCACGGGCGCTGGCGCTGGCATGTACACGAGCTTGCGCGGGTCCGGGGAGACCTCGCTGACGCCCGTGGCTTCCAGCTCTGCGATATTGCTCGGTGCCCAGCCCGTCAATGCTACAGGGATGGTCGCTGGCGCGGGCGTGCTACATCTTGAGCACTGCGTTGGTTTTCCCTTGAAGAGGAGAGGGTGATGCAGCAAAGTAGTGTAAGTATTTCCCTCAGTTTTTGAGAACCAAGGTATCAATCCAGTAGAAGGCCACACGCAAGTCCCTCGTACCTACACAAACAAATAAGAACCTTGCAACCAACACGATAAAGGGGTTGTCAATCCCTTCACGGCCACATGAAAAAGTGAGATCTGATAGAGATAATAAGATAAATATTTTTGTTATTTTTGGTTTATAGATTGGAAAAGATTGCAAAATAAATGACAAAAGAAATTGGCAAGTTGATGAAAGATTAATATGATGAAAAATAGACCCGGGGGCCATAGGTTTCACTAGTGGCTTCTCTCAAGATAGCATAAGTATTACGGTGGGTGAACAAATTATTGTCGAGCAATTGATAGAAAAGTGCATAGTTATGAGAATATCTAGGCATGATCATGTATATAGGCATCACGTCCACGACAAGTAGACCGAAACGATTCTGCATCTACTACTAGTACTCCACACATCAACCGCTATCCAGCATGCATCTAGAGTATTAAGTTCATAAGAACAGAGTAACGCATTAGGCAAGATGACATGATGTAGAGGGATAAACTCAAGCAATATGATATAAACCCCATCTTTTTATCCTCGATGGCAACAATACAATACGTATCGATTCCCCTTCTGTCACTGGGATCGAACACCGCAAGATTGAACCCAAAGCTAAGCACTTCTCCCATTGCAAGAAAGATCAATCTAGTAGGCCAAACCAAACTGATAATTCAAAGAGACTTGCAAATATAACAAATCATACATAAAAGAATTCAGAGGAGATTCAAAATTGTTCATAGATAATCTTGATCATAAACCCACAATTCATCGGATCTCGACAAACACACCGCAAAAAGAGTTACATCGAATAGATCTCCAAGAAGATCGAGGAGAACTTTGTATTGAGATCCAAAGAGAGAGAAGAAGCCATCTAGCTAATAACTATGGACCCGAAGGTCTGAGGTAAACTACTCACACATCATCGGAGAGGCTATGGTGTTGATGTAGAAGCCCTCCGTGATCAATGCCCCCTCCGACAGAGCGCCGGAAAAGGCCCCAAGATGGGATCTCACTGGTACATAAGGTTGCGGCGGTGGAAATAGGGTTTCGTGGTGCTCTCGGATGTTTTTGTTGGGGAACGTAGTAATTTCAAAATTTTCCTATGCACACGCAAGATCATGGTGATGCATAGCAACGAGAGGGGAGAGTGTGATCCACGTACCCTTGTAGATCGACAACGGAAGCGTTAGCACAACGTGGTTGATGTAGTCGTACGTCTTCACGGCCTGACCAATCAAGCACCGAAACTACGGCACCTCCGAGTTCTAGCACACGTTCAGCTCGATGACGATCCCCGGACTCTGATCCAGCAAAGTGTCGGGGAAGAGTTCCGTCAGCACGACGGCGTGGTGACGATCTTGATGTACTACCGTCGCAGGGCTTCACCTAAGCACTGCTATAATATTATCGAGGACTATGGTGGAAGGGGGCACCACACACGGCTAAGAATATGATCACGTGGATCAACTTGTGTCTATTTGGGGTGCCCCCTTGCCCCCGTATATAAAGGATCAAGGGGAGGAGGCCGGCCGGCCCCTATGGCGCGCCAAGGAGGAGTCCTCCTCCTAGTAGGAGTAGGACTCCTACTAGGAGGGGGAAAGAAGTGGGGAGGGAGAAGGAAAGGGGGGCGCCGCCCCCCTCTCCTAGTCCAATTCGGACCAGGGGGGAGGAGGCGCGCGGCCCACCCTGGCTGCCCCTCTCTCTCTCTCCACTAAGGCCCATATGGCCCATTACTTCTCCCAGGGGGGTTCCGGTAACCCTCCGGCTCTCCGGTTTTCTCCGAAATCACTCGGAACACTTCCGGTGTCCGAATATAGCCGTCCAATATATCAATCTTTATGTCTCGACTATTTCGAGACTCCTCGTCATGTCCGTGATCACATCCGGGACTCCGAACTAACTTCGGTACATCAAAACTCATAAACTCATAATATAACTCTCATCGAAACCTTAAGCGTGCGGACCCTATGGGTTCGAGAACAATGTAGACATGACCGAGACACGTCTCCGGTCAATAACCAATAGCGGAACCTGGATGCTCATATTGGCTCCTACATATTCTACGAAGATCTTTTATCGGTCAGACCGCATAACAACATACGTTGTTCCCTTTGTCATCGGTATGTTACTTGCCCGAGATTCGATCATCGGTATCTCAATACCTAGTTCAATCTCGTTACCGACAAGTCTCTTTACTCGTTTCGTAATACATCATCCTGCAACTAACTCATTAGTTGTAATGCTTGCAAGGCTTATGTGATGTGCATTACCGAGAGGGCCCAGAGATACCTCTCCGACAATCGGAGTGACAAATCCTAATCTCGAAATATGCCAACCCAACATTCACCTTGGAGACACCTGTAGAGCTCCTTTATAATCACCCAGTTACATTGTGACGTTTGGCAGCACACAAAGTGTTCCTCCGGTAAACAGGAGTTGCATAATCTCATAGTCATAGGAACATGTATAAGTCATGAAGAAAGCAATAGCAACATACTAAACGATCGGGTGCTAAGCTAATGGAATGGGTCATGTCAATCAGATCATTCACCTAATGATGTGATCCCGTTAATCGAATAACAACTCTTTGTCCATGGTTAGGAAACATAACCATCTTTGATTAACGAGCTAGTCAAATAGAGGCATACTAGTGACGTTTGGTTTGTCTATGTATTCACACAAGTATTATGTTTCTGGATAATACAATTCTAGCATGAATAATAAACATTTATCATGATATAAGGAAATAAATAATAACTTTATTATTGCCTCTAGGGCATATTTCCTTCAGTCTCCCACTTGCACTAGAGTCAATAATCTAGTTCACATCGCCATGTGATTCAACACTAAGAGTTCACATCACCATGTGATTAACACCCATAGTTCACATCGTCATGTGACCTATACCCAAAGGGTTTACTAGAGTCAATAATCTAGTTCACATCATTTACGTGATTAACACCCAAAGAGTACTAAGGTGTGATCATGTTTTTCTTGTGAGATAATTTTAGTCAACGGGTCTGTCACATACAGATTCGTAAGTATTTTGCGAATTATATGTCTACAATGCTCTACACGGAGCTACTCTAGCTAATTGCTCCCACTTTCAATATGTATCTAGATGAGACTTAGAGTCATCCAGATCTGTGTCAAAACTTGCATCGACGTAACTTTTTACGACGAACCTTTTGTCACCTCCATAATCGAGAAATATTTCCTTATTCCACTAAGGATAATTTTGACCAATGTCCAGTGATCTACTCTTAGATCACTATTGTACTCCCTTGCTTAACACAGTGTAGGGTATACAATAGATCTGGTACACATCATGGCATACTTTATAGAACCTATGGCTGAGGCATAGGGAATGACTTTCATTCTCTTTCTATATTCTGCCGTGGTCGGGCTTTGAGTCTTACTCAATTTCATACCTTGTAACACAGCCAAGAACTCTTTCTTTGACTGTTCCATTTTTGAACTACTTCAAAATATTGTCAAGGTATGTACTCATTGAAAAAACTTATCAAGCGTCTTGATCGATCTCTATAGATTTTGATGCTTAATATGTAAGCAGCTTCACCGAGGTCTTTCTTTCAAAACACTCCTTTATGCTTTGCAGAATAATTCTACATTATTTCTGATCAACAATATGTTATTCACATATACTTATCAGAAATGTTGTAGTGCTCCCACTCACTTTGTTGTAAATACAGGCTTCACCGCAAGTCTGTATAAAACTATATGCTTTGATCATCTCATCAAAGCGCATATTCCAACTCCGAGATGCTTGCACCAGTCCATAAATGGATCGCTGGAGCTTGCACACTTTGTTAGCTCCTTTTGGATCGACTAAACCTTCGGGCTGCATCATATACAACTCTTCTTCCAGAAATCCATTCAGGAATGCAGTTTTGACATCCATTTGCTGGATTTCATAAAATGCGGTAATTGCTAACATGATTCGGACAGACTTAAGCATAGATACGAGTGAGAAACTCTCATCATAGTCAACACCTTGAACTTGTCGAGCTTTGTAGACAGTAATATTACCATCAGCGTCAGTCTTCTTCTTGAAGATCCATTTATTCTCAATTGCTTGCCGATCATTGGGCAAGTCAACCAAAGTCCATACTTTGTTCTCATACATGGATCCCATCTCAGATTTCATGGCTTCAAGCCATTTTGCGGAATCTGGGCTCACCATCGCTTCTTCATAGTTCGTAGTTTCATCATGATCTAGTAGCATGACTTCCAGAACAGGATTACCGTACCACTCTGGCGCGGATTTCACTCTGGTTGATCTACGAGGTTCAGTAGTATCTTGTTCTGAAGTTTCATGATCATCATATTTAGCTTCCTCACTAATTGGTGTAGGTGTCACAGAAACAGGTTTCTGTG
Source organism: Triticum dicoccoides (assembly GCF_002162155.2). NCBI lineage: Eukaryota > Viridiplantae > Streptophyta > Magnoliopsida > Poales > Poaceae > Triticum > Triticum dicoccoides. The sequence continues at coordinate 42,932,244 of NC_041384.1, read as the reverse complement.
ATGTACTACTTTCCAATAAGGGAGTAGGTACAGTTACCTCGTCAAGTTCTACTTTCCTCCCACTCACTTCTTTCGAGAGAAACTCCTTCTCGAGAAAGTTTCCGAATTTAGCAACAAAAGTCTTGCCTTCGGATCTGTGATAGAGGGTGTATCCAATAGTTTCCTTTGGATATCCTATGAAGACACATTTCTCCGATTTGGGTTCGAGCTTATCAGGTTGAAGCTTTTTCACATAAGCATCGCAGCCCCAAACTTTCAGAAACGACAACTTTGGTTTCTTGCCAAACCATAATTCAGATTGTGTCGTCTCAACGGATTTAGATGGTGCCCTTTTTAACATGAATGCAGATGTCTCTAATGCATAACCCCAAAACGATAGTGGTAGATCGGTAAGAGACATCATAGATTGCACTATATCCAATAAAGTACGGTTATGACGATCGGACACACCATTATGCTGTGGTGTTCCAGGTGACATGAGTTTGTGAAACTATTCCACAATGTTTTAATTGAAGACCAAACTCGTAACTCAAATATTTATCTCCGCGATCATATCTTAGAAACCTTATTTTCTTGTCACGATGATTTTCCACTTCACCCTGAAATTATTTGAACTTTTCAAATGTTTCAGACTTATGTTTCATCAAGTAGATATACTCATATCTACTCAACTCATCTGTGAAGGTCAGAAAATAACGATACCCGCCGCGATCCTCAACACTCATTGGATTGCATACATCAGTATGTATTATTTCCAATCAAGTTTGTTGCTAGCTCCATTGTTCCGGAGAATGGAGTCTTAGTCATCTTGCCCATGAGGCATGGTTCGCAAGTACCAAGTGAATCATAATCAAGTGGTCCCAAAAGTCCATCAGTATGGAGTTTCTTCATGCGCTTTACACCGATATGACCTAAACGGCAGTGCCACAAATAATTTGCACTATCATTATTAACTTTGCATCTTTTGGCTTCAATATTATGAATACGTGTAACACTACGATCGAGATCCAACGAACTATTTTCATTGGGTGTGTAACCATATAAGGTTTTATTCATGTAAACAGAACAACAATTTATTCTCTTACTTAAATGAATAACCATATTACAATAAACATGATCAAATCATATTCATGCTCAACACAAACACCAAATAACACTTATTCAGGTTCAACACTAATCCTGAAAGTATAGGGAGTGTGCGATGATGATCATATCAATCTTGGAACCACTTCCAACACACATCGTCACTTCACCCTTAACTAGTCTCTGTTTATTCTGCAACTCTCGTTTCGAGTTACTAATCTTAGCAACTGAACTAGTATCAAATACTGAGGGGTTGCTATAAACACAAGTAAAGTACACATCAATAACATGTATATCAAATATACCTATGTTCACTTTGCCATCCTTCTTATCTGCCAATCACTTGGGGTAGTTCCACTTCCAGTGACCAGTCCCTTTGCAGTAGAAACACTTAGTCTCAGGCTTAGGACCAGACTTGGGCTTCTTCACTTGAGCAGCAACTTGCTTGCTGTTCTTCTTGAAGTTCCCCTTCTTCCCTCTGCCCTTTTCTTGAAACTAGTGGTCTTGTCTACCATCAACACTTGATGTTTTTCTCGATTTCTACCTTCGTCAATTTCCGCATTACGAAGAGCTTGGGAATCATTTCCGTTATCCCTTGCATATCATAGTTCATCACGAAGTTCTACTAACTTGGTGATGGTGACTAGAGAATTCTGTCAATCACTATCTTATCTGGAATATTAACTCCCACTTGATTCAAGCGATTGTAGTACTCAGACAATCTGAGCACATGCTCACTAGTTGAGCGATTCTCCTCCATCTTTTAGCTATAGAACTTGTTGGAGACTTCGTATCTCTCAACTCGGGTATTTGCTTGAAATATTAACTTCAACTCCTGGAACATCTCATATGCTCCATGACGTTCAAAATGTCTTTGAAGTCCCAATTCTAAGCCATTAAGCATGGTGCACTAAACTATCAAGTAGTCATCATATTGAGCTAGTCAAACATTCATAACGTCTGTATCTGCTCCTGCAATAGGTCCGTCACCTAGCGGTGCATCAAGGACATAATTCTTCTATGCAGCAATGAGGACCCTCAGAAACTGTCTCGCGTCTTATCCGTGTGCGCGGTTGAGGAAATTGGACTTCGTATTCTTCCTGCTGAAGATCTTCAATCTATGTTTGAGTGCTCTTGCGAAAGAAAATAATTTCGAATGAAAAAATGACTTCAAAAATAGGATAGGCAATTGAGCGTTCCCTAGAGTTTGGTTCAAAGGTTAAGGACTCCCCGCCGCCTTCATAAGGGCACTAAGGCGGAGCACATGTCTTCCTCTGTTGTAAAGGGGCCACCCTTAGAGGTGGGCTCCCTTTACGCAAACCTCAGATCACGGATCCAATCCGCATCATTGCTACTAACATCTTTCAACACAATTTTCTCTAGGAACATATCAAAATAAACACAGGGAAGCAACAATGCGAGCTATTGATCTACAACATAATTTGCAAAATACTACAGGACTAAGTTCATGATAAATTTAAGTTCAATTAATCATATTACTTAAGAACTCCCACTTAGATAGACATCCCTCTAATCCTCTAAGTGATTACGTGATCCAAATCAACTAAACCATGTCCGATCATCACGTGAGATGGAGTAGTTTCATTGGTGAACATCGCTATGTTGATCATATCTGCTATATGATTAACGCTCGACCTTTCGGTCTCCGTGTTCCGAGGCCATATTTGTATATGCTTGGCTCGTCAAGTATAACCTGAGTATTCTGCGTGTGCAACTGTTTTGCACCCGTTGTATTTGAACGTAGAGCCTATCACACCCGATCATCACGTGGTATCTCAGCATGAAGAACTTTCGCAACGGTGCATACTCAGGGAGAACACTTCTTGATAATTAGTGAGAGATCATCTTATAATGCTACCGTCAATCAAAGCAAGATAAGATGCATAAAAGATAAACATCACATGCAATCAATATAAGTGATATGACTTATATCGTCCACAACTCACTTGTGTTCTATACATTCATATAACATCAACACATAAAACCTAGGCTCTGATACCACTGTTGGGGAACATAGTAATTTCAAAATTTTCCTATGCACACGCAAGATCATGGTGATGCATAGCAACGAGAGGGGAGAGTGTGATCTACGTACCCTTGTAGATCGACAACGGAAGCGTTAGCACAACGTGGTTGATGTAGTCGTACGTTTTCACGGCCCGACCGATCAAGCACCGAAACTACGACACCTCCGAGTTCTAGCACACGTTCAGCTCGATGACGATCCCCGGACTCCGATCCAGCAAAGTGTTGGGGAAGAGTTCCGTCAGCACGACGGCGTGGTGACGATCTTGATGTACTACCGTCGCAGGGCTTCGCCTAAGCACCGCTATAATATTATCGAGGACTATGGTGGAAGGGGGCACCGCACACGGCTAAGAATATGATCACGTGGATCAACTTGTGTCTATTTGGGGTGCCCCCTTGCCCCCGTATATAAAGGATCAAGGGGAGGAGGCCGGCCGGCCCCTATGGCGCGCCAAGGAGGAGTCCTCCTCCTAGTAGGAGTAGGACTCCTACTAGGAGGGGGAAAGAAGTGGGGAGGGAGAAGGAAAGGGGGGTGCCGCCCCCCCTCTCCTAGTCCAATTCGGACCAGGGGGGGAGGAGGTGCGCGGCCCACCCTGGCTGCCCCTCTCTCTCTCCACTAAGGCCCATATGGCCCATTACTTCTCCCGGGGGGGGGTTCCGATAACCCTCCGGCTCTCCGGTTTTCTCCGAAATCACCCGGAACACTTCCAGTGTCCGAATATAGCCGTCCAATATATCAATCTTTATGTCTCGACTATTTCGAGACTCCTCGTCATGTCCGTGATCACATCCGGGACTCCGAAATAACTTCGGTACATCAAAACTCATAAACTCATAATATAACTGTCATTGAAACCTTAAGCGTGCGGACCCTACGGGTTCGAGAACAATGTAGACATGACCGAGACACGTCTCCGGTCAATAACCAATAGCGGAACCTAGATGCTCATATTGGCTCCTACATATTCTACGTAGATCTTTTATCGGTCAGACCGCACAACAACATACGTTGTTCCCTTTGTCATCGGTATGTTACTTGCCCGAGATTCGATCATCGGTATCTCAATACCTAGTTCAATCTCGTTACCGACAAGTCTCTTTACTCGTTTCGTAATACATCATCCTGCAGCTAACTCATTAGTTGTAATGCTTGCAAGGCTTATGTGATGTGCATTACCGAGAGGGCCCAGAGATACCTCTCCGACAATCGGAGTGACAAATCCTAATCTCGAAATACGCCAACCCAACATTCACCTTTGGAGACACCTGTAGAGCTCCTTTATAATCACCCAGTTACGTTGTGACGTTTGGTTGCACACAAAGTGTTCCTCCGGTAAACGGGAGTTGCATAATCTCATAGTCAAAGGAACATGTATAAGTCATGAAGAAAGCAATAGCAACATACTAAACGATCGGGTTCTAAGCTAATGTAATGGGTCATGTCAATCAGATCATTCACCTAATGATGTGATCCCGTTAATCGAATAACAACTCTTTGTCCATGGTTAGGAAACATAACCATCTTTGATTAACGAGCTAGTCAAGTAGAGGCATACTAGTGACGTTTGGTTTGTCTATGTATTCACACAAGTATTATGTTTCCGGATAATACAATTCTAGCATGAATAATAAACATTTATCATGATATAAGGAAATAAATAATAACTTTATTATAGCCTCTAGGGCATATTTCCTTCAGTTTTGGGGTACGTGGGTATATATAGGAAGAAGAAGTAGGTCGGTGGAGCTGCGAGGGGCCCATGAGAGCGGGGGGCGCACCTAGGGGGGGGGGGGCAGGCGCGCCTCCCTACCTCGTGGCCTCCTTGCTTCTTTCTTGACGTCCACTCCAATTCCTCTAGATTGCGTTTGTTCCAAAAATCACTCTCCCGAAGGTTTCATTCCATTTGGATTCCGTTTGATATTCTTTTTTTGCGAAACACTGAAATAGGCAAAAAAACAACAATTTGGGTTGGGCCTCCGGTTAGTAGGTTAGTCCCAAAAATAATATAAAAGTGTATAATAAAGCCCATTAAACATCCAAATCATATAATATAATAGCATGGAACAATAAAAAATTATAGATATATTGGAGACGTATCAAGTATCCCCAAGCTTAATTCCTGCTCATCCTTGAGTAGGTAAATGATAAAAACAGAATTTTTGATGTGGAATGCTACCTAGCATATTTCTCAATGTAATTTTCTTTATTGTGGCATGAATATTTAGATCCGAAAGATTCAAGATAAAAGTTTAATATTGGCATAAAAATAATAATACTTCAAGCATACTAACTAAGCAATTATGTCTTCTCAAAATAACATGGCCAAAGTAAGTTCATCCCTACAAAATCATATAGTTTGGCTATGTCCCATCTCCGTCACACAAAATTTTCAAATCATGCACAACCCTGGTTTCGGCCAAGCAATTGTTTCATACTTCAGAATTTCAAACTTTTTTAACTTTCACGCAATACATGAGCGTCAGCCATGGACATAGCACTATGGGTGGAATAGAATATGATGATGGGGGTTGTGTGGAGAAAACAAAAAAGGAGAAAGTCTCATGTTGACGTGGCTAATCAGCGGGCTATGGAGATGCCCATCAATTGATGTCAACATAAGGAGTAGGGATTGCCATGTAACGGATGCACTAGAGCTATAAATGTATGAAAGCTCAACAAATGAAAGTAAGTGGGTGTGCATCCAACTTGCTTGCTCAAGATGACCTAGGGCATTTGAGGAAGCCCATTGTGGGAATATACAAGCCAAGTTCTATAATGAAAAATTCCCACTAGTATATGAAAGTGACAAAACCAGAGACTCTCTATCATAATGATCATGGTGCTACTTTGAAGCACAAGTGTGGAAAAAGAGATAGTAGCATTCTCCCTTTTTTATTTCTTTTTTTGGGCCTTTTTTTATTTGGCCTCTTTTTTTGGGACAATTCTCTATGAATGATGATCATCACACTTCTATTTATTTACAACTCAATGATTACAACTCGATACTAGAACAAAATATGACTCTATATGAATGCCTCCGGTGGTGTACCGGGATGGGCAATGAATCAAGAGTGACATGTATGAAATAATATGCATGGTGGCTTTGCCACAAATACGATGTCAACTACATGATCATGCATGGCAATATGACAATGATGAAGCGTGTCATAATAAATGAAACGGTAGAAAGTTGCATGGCAATATATCTCGGAATGGCTATGGAAATGCCATGATAGGTAGGTATGGTGGCTGTTTTGAGGAATATATAAGGAGGTTTATGTGTGATAGAGCGTATCATATCACGGGGTTTGGATGCACCGGCGAAGTTTGCACCAACTCTCAAGGTGAGAAAGGGCAATGCACGGTACCGAAGAGGCTAGCAATGATGGAAGGATGAGAGTGCGTATAATCCATGGGCTCAACATTAGTCATAAAGAACTCACATACTTATTGCAAAAATCTACAAGTCATCAAAACCAAGCACTACACGCATGCTCCTAGGGGAAGGGTTGGTAGGAGTTAACCATCGCGAGATCCCGACCTCCACACAAAGGATGACACTCAAAGAACACCTCATGTTTCAAATTTGTTACACAATGGTCACCATACGTGCATGCTACGGGACTTGCAAACTTCAACACAAGTATTTCTCAATTTCACAATTACTCAACTAGCACAACTTTAATATCACTATCTCCATATCTCAAAACAATCATTAAGTATCAAACTACTCATAGTATTCAATGCACTTTATATGATAGTTTTTATTATATCCGTCTTGGATGCCTATTATATTAGGACTAATTTCAACCAAAGCAAATTACCATGCTGTTCTAAAAGACTCTCAAAATAATATAAGTGAAGCATGAGAGATCAATAATTTCTATAAGATAAAACCACCACCGTGCTCTAAAAGATATAAGTGAAGCACTAGAGCAAAATTATCTAGCTCAAAAGATATAAGTGAAGCACATAGAGTATTCTAATAAATTCCGATTCATGTGTGTCTCTCCCAAAAGGTGTGTACAGCAAGGATGATTGTGTTAGAATAAAAAGCAAAGACTCAAATCATACAAGACGCTCCAGGCAAAACACATATCATGTGGTGAATAAAAATATAGCATCAAGTAAAGTTACCGATGGACGAAGACAAATGAGGGGATGCCTTCCGGGGCATCCCCAAGCTTAGGATTTTGGTTGTCCTTGGATTTTACCTTGGGGTGCCTTGGTCATCCCCAAGCTTAGGCTCTTGCCACTCCTTATTCCATAAACCATCAAATCTTTACCCAAAAACTTGAAAACTTCACAACACAAAACTCAACAGAAAATCTCATGAGCTCCGTTAGTGAAATAAAACAAACCACCACTTCAAGGTACTGTAATGAACTAATTATTTATTTATATTGTTGTTAAACCTACTGTATTCCAACTTCTCTATGGTTCATAACCTCTGATACTAGCCATAGATTCATCAAAATAAGCAAACAACACACGAAAAACAGAATCTGCCAAAAACAGAACAGTCTGTAGCAATCTGTATCTAACGCAAACTTCCGGAACCCCAAAAATTCTACCAAATTAGGAAGTCCTAGATAATTTGTTTATTAATATATTGCGGAAATAATCAACTGAAAATCACTTTTCTGTGATTTATTAAAACTAATCTCGTGCGTGCAAAGTCTCTGTTTTTTACAACAAGATCAAATAACTATCACCATAGGTTATCCTAAAGGTTTTTCTTGGCACAAACACTAATTAAAACACAAAAACACATCTAACCAGAGGCTAGATCAAATATTTATTGAATAACAGCAAGGGAAAAATATTGGGTTGTCTCCCAACAAGCACTTTTCTTTAAAGCCTTTTAGCTAGGCACTGATAATTTTAATGATGTTCACATGAAAGACAAGAATTAAAGCACAAAGAGAGCATCATAGAACACGTGATAAACACATCTAACTCTAACATACTTCCTATGCATAGGTATTTTATAAGTAAACAAATTATCATAGCAAGCAAAAATTAGCGTATGCAAGGAAGAAGAAAGAGACGATAGCAATCTCAACATGACGAGAGGTAATTTAGTATCATGAAAATTTCTACAACCATATTTTCCTCTCTCATAATAATTACATGTGGGATCATAATAAAATTCAACAAAATAGCTATCACATAAAATATTTTCAACACGATCCACATGCATGCAAAGTTGACACTCTTCCAAAATAGTGGGACTAACATTAACTAAAGTCATGACCTCTCCAAACCCACTTTTATCAAAAATACCATAAGATTGAACATTCTCCAAATATGTGGGATCTAAAGTTGACACTCTTCCAAACCCACTTTCAATATTATTGCAAACACTATTATCAATCTCATATTCATCATGGGGCTTAAACAAATTTTCAAGATCATAAGAAGAATCACCCCAATCATGATCATTGCAACAAGTAGTAGACATAGCAAAACTAGCATCCCCAAGCTTAGGGTTATTCATATTATTAGCATAATTGACATCAAGAGAATTTATAGTAAAATCATTGCAATCATGCTTTTCATCGAAGGAACTACCAAGTATGGGTGCAATAGCAACGATCTCATGTTTAACATAAGGAACTATAGCAAATTCATCTTCATAAATATTGGCATCATGGCCACAAGAATAGCAAGCATCATGTTCATCAAGGGATATTTCAATCAAATCATTGGAATCATCATTATCTATAGATTCATGCGTATCATTATTTTCTTCCAAAGCAACGGTCATTCTCTCAATAAATTCTTTGACATAGACATTATGAGCATAGTTTTCATAACAATATTTAAGTATGTCAAAATTTTCAGATTCGTAGAGAGTAGTATCATACTTTTCAACCAAAGAAGAAACTTCATAAGCACCCTTAAAAGTAACAAATTCTTCAGTTTGTTCGATATCATAGTAACTATAAACACCCTTTGCATAAGAAGATAAGATTTCATTTTCATTAAACTCACATAGGTAGGGAAGGTGTTTTTAGGGTTCTTAGAGAAACAAGTAAAATCATAAATTTCACAAAGATTCCAAGCATAACAAAGCAATCTGTTTATTTGACCCCATAAGAGTCTCCCTTTTTCAGACAAACGGTGATGCACAAAATGAGCATGTTCATCTAAAGATTTCCCATCGACTAGGCTAGTTTGGGTTTCAGCACGAGCGCATAAGGATCGAAGATGATCCAAGTAGAACACTTTAATTGGATCCATATCAATAGATTTTTAGCAAGCAAAGATGCAAGCAGATAGAAGGCACGTGGAAACACAAACAAAAAGACATATGGGGAGAAGGCGAAGAAAAGGCAAAGGTGAAGTGGGGGAGAGGAAAACGAGAGGCAAATGGCAAATAATGTAATGCGAGGGATAAGAGTTTGTGATGGGTACTTGGTATGTCTTGACTTGTGCGTAGACTCCCCGACAACGGCGCCAGAAATCCTTCTTTCTACCTCTTGAGCATGGCGTTGGTTTTCCCTTGAAGAGGAAAGGGTGATGCAGCAAAGTAGTGTAAGTATTTCCCTCAGTTTTTGAGAACCAAGGTATCAATCCAGTAGGAGGCCACACGCAAGTCCCTCGTACCTACACAAACAAATAAGAACCTTGCAACCAACGCGATAAAGGGGTTTCAATCCTTTCACGGCCACTTGCAAAAGTGAGATCTGATAGAGATAATAAGATAAATATTTTTGGTATTTTTGTTTTATAGATTGGAAAAGATTGCAAAATAAATGACGAAAGAAATTGGCAAGTTGATGAAAGACTAATGTGATGAAAAATAGACCCGGGGGCCATAGGTTTCACTAGTGGCTTCTCTCAAGATAGCATAAGTATTACGGTGGGTGAACAAATTACTGTCGAGCAATTGATAGAAAAGTGCATAGTTATGAGAATATCTAGGCATGATCATGTATATAGGCATCACGTCCGTGACAAGTAGACCGACTCCTGCCTGCATCTACTACTATTACTCCACACACCGACCGCTATCTAGCATGCATCTAGAGTATTAAGTTCATAAGAACGGAGTAACGCATTAAGCAAGATGACATGATGTAGAGGGATAAACTCAAGCAATATGATATAAACCCCATCTTTTTATCCTCGATGGCAATAATACAACACGTGTCGTTTCCCCTACTGTCACTGGGATCGAGCACCGCAAGATTGAACCCAAAGCTAAGCACTTCTCCCATTGGAAGAAAGATCAATCTAGTAGGCCAAACCAAATAGATAATTCGAAGAGACTTGCAAAGATAACCAATCATACATAAAAGAAATCAGAGGAGATTCAAATATTGTTCATAGATAATCTTGATCATAAACCCACAATTCATCAGATCTCGACAAACACACCGCAAAACAAGATTACATCGAAAAGATCTCCAAGAGAATCGAGGAGAACTTTGTATTGAGATCCAAAGAGAGAGAAGAAGCCATCTAGCTAATAACTATGGACCCGGAGGTCTGAGGTAAACTACTCACACATCATCGCAGAGGCTATGGTGTTGATGTAGAAGCCCTCTGTGATCAATGCCCGCTCCGACGGAGCGCCGGAAAAGGCCCCAAGATGGGATCTCACTGGTACAGAAGGTTGCGGCGGTGGAAATAGGGTGTCGTGGTGCTCTCGGATGTTTTCAGGGTACGTGGGTATATATAGGAAGAAGTAGGTCGGTGGAGCTGCGAGGGGCCCACGAGGGTGGGGGCGCGCCCAGGGGGCAGGCACGCCTCCCTGCCTCGTGGCGTCCTCGCTTCTTTCTTGACGTCCACTCCAAGTCCCGTGGATTGCGTTTGTTCCAAAAATGACTCTCCCAAAGGTTTCATTCCGTTTGGATTCCGTTTGATATTCCTTTTCTACGAAACACTGAAATAGGCAAAAAGTAGCAATTTGGGTTGGTCCTTCGGTTAGTAGGTTACTCCCAGAAATAATATAAAAGTGTATAATAAAGCCCATTAAACATCCAAATCAGATAATACAATAGCATGGAACAATAAAAAATTATAGATACGTTGGAGACGTATCAGGGCGCGGGGATGGGAGCTGGGACGGGAGCGGGGGTAGCAACCGTCGCGGCCAGCTTGTTCTGGGCCATGTCCATGAGGCCCCATTCCTCTTTATTTTCTATCTCCTCTGGCTCGGAGTCGACTTCACCAAACTTGAAGACTAGTGGCAGATGCTCCTTCTATGCCATAGCGTTAGTGGAGGTCTGCGGGAGGAAGGGGAATGCGAAGTGAACAATAAGGCCGCCCATATTAAGAAGCGGCTCGAGCGCCATTAATGGAGAGGATGGCGGGCGGCCATGGAAGTCAAAGGGCTCGCTTCCCAGTGAGCCTGCGTAGCGTACAACTCGCAGGCTTCCCGGTGAGCCTGTGCATTGGAGGATAACTTGCACGCCTCTCGGTCAGTCTGTGCACCGGACTCCGCTCGCACGCCTCCCGTTCAGTCAAGCAGCTGTCCGCACAGCACCTCCTATAGCCATTAAAATGAAGACACATGGTGTCACGTGAATGGTTAACAGAACGCACATGATTTGAATTATGCAAATGTTTGAGATATTAAAGTGGCAGCTATTTTTTCAAAGTGCCTTTGTTGGCTGTTATTCGAGTGCGCCTTCTCTCAAAATGGACACGAAAAATACCACAGCATGTTGGGTGCCATTCAATGATAGCATGCCAAGTTTTATGAACTTCAGATGAGTTTTGGATTTACTAGAATTTTAAAACAAAATATCTCAACATTTTGTCGGCAATCAACGGTGCCCTGGTGTTTGAAATTCATTCCCATTTCTTGCATGGGACCTAAGCATGCACTCAAGGACAAAGATTTGATTTTTCAACCAATTTATATGCACTGAAACATGTGCATGTAGTTCAAATTTGAATTATGCACATAAATGCATTGAAAACTCAATTAATGCATAAAAATGTCCAAACGAACCCCGAAAAATCCAAAAAATTGACATAACACTCCTGTTGTTCTATGTTGACACGAGAATTTTTTTGAAAGCAATAAGAGGCAAAGGATATCTGCTACCTCTTGAGCACAGCGTTGGTTTTCCCTTGAAGAGGAAAGGGTGATGCAGCAAAGTAGCGTAAGTATTTCCCTTAGTTTTTGAGAACCAAGGTATCAATCAAGTAGGAGGCCACGCTCAACTCCCTCGTACCTACACAAACAATAAGAACCTTGCAACCAACGCGATAAAGGGGTTGTCATGCCCTTCACGGCCACTTGCAAAAGTGAGATCTGATAGAGATGATAAGATAATATTTTTGGTATTTTTCTGATAAAGACTAAAAATAAAGAAAGCAAAATAAACGGCGACAGAAATAGCTCGTTGACAGGAGATTAATAGGATGGAAAATAGACCCGGGGGCCATAGGTTTAACTAGTGGCTTCTCTCAAGATAGCATAAGTATTACGGTGGGTGAACAAATTACTGTCGAGCAATTGATAGAATTGAGCATAGTTATGAGAATATCTAGGTATGATCATGTATATAGGCATCATGTCCATGACAAGTAGACCGACTCCTGCCTGCATCTACTACTATTACTCCACACACCGACCGCTATCTAGCATGCATCTAGAGTATTAAGTTCATAAGAACGGAGTAACGCATTAAGCAAGATGACATGATGTAGAGGGATAAACTCAAGCAATATGATATAAACCCCATCTTTTTATCCTCGATGGCAACAATACAATACGTGTTGTTTCCCCTACTGTCACTGGGATCGAGCACCGCAAGATTGAACCCAAAGCTAAGAACTTCTCCCATTGCAAGAAAGATCAATCTAGTAGGCCAAACCAAACAGATAATTCGAAGAGACTTGCAAAGATAACCAATCATACATAAAAGAAATCAGAGGAGATTTAAATATTGCTCATAGATAATCTTGATCATAAACCCACAATTCATCAGATCTCGACAAACACACCGCAAAACAAGATTACATCGAAAAGATCTCCAAGAGAATCGAGGAGAACTTTGTATTGAGATCCAAAGAGAGAGAAGAAGCCATCTAGCTAATAACTATGGACCCGGAGGTCTGAGGTAAACTACTCACACATCATCGCAGAGGCTATGGTGTTGATGTAGAAGCCCTCTGTGAACAATGCCCCCTCCGGCGGAGCGCCGGAAAAGGCCCAAGATGGGATCTCATGGGTACAGAAGGTTGCGGCGGTGGAAATAGGGTTTCGTGGTGCTCCTAGATGTTTTCGGGGTACGTAGGTATATATAGGAGGAAGAAGTAGGTCGGTGGAGCTACGAGGGGCCCAAGAGGCTGGGGGCGCGCCCAGGGGGGCAGGCGCGCCTCCCTGCCTCGTGGCCTCCTCGTTGGTAGCTTGACGTCCACTCCAAGTCCTCTGGATCATGTTTGTTCCCAAAATCACGTTCCCGAAGGTTTCATTCCGTTTGGACTCCGTTTGATATTCCTTTTCTGCGAAACACTGAAATAGGCAAAAAACAACAATTTGGGTTGGGCCTCCGGTTAATAGGTTAGTCCCAAAAATAATATAAAAGTATTTGATAAATCCCATTAAACATCCAAATCAGATAATATAATAGCATGGAACAATCAAAAATTATTGATACATTGGAGACGTATCAAGCATCCCCAAGCTTAATTCCTGCTCGTCCTCGAGTAGGTAAATGATAGAAACAGAATTTTTGATGTGGAATGCTACCTAGCATATTTCTCAGTGTAACTTTCTTTATTATGGCATGAATGTTCAGATCCGAAAGATTCAAGATAAAAGTTTAATATTGACATAAAAATAATAATACTTCAAGCATACTAACTAAGCAATTATGTCTTCTCAAAATAACATGGCCAAAGTAAGTTCATCCCAACAAAATCATATAGTTTGGCTATATCGCATCTTCGTCACACAAAATATTCAAATCATGCACAACCTCGGTTTCAGCCAAGCAATTGTTTCATACTTAAGAATTTTCAAACTTTTTCAACCTTCACACAATACATGAGCGTGAGCCATGGACATAGCACTATGGGTGGAATAGAATATGATGATGGGGGTTGTGTGGAGAAGACAAAAAAGGAGAAAGTCTCATGTTGACGCGGCTAATCAACGGGCTATGGAGATGCCCATTAATTGATGTCAACGCAAGGAGTAGGGATTGCCATGCAATAGGTTCACTAGAGCTATAAATGTATGAAAGCTCAACAAATGAACTCAGTGGGTGTTGCTACCTCTTGAGCACTGCGTTGGTTTTCCCTTCAAGAGGAAAGGGTGATGCAGTAAAGCAGCGTAAGTATTTCCCTCAATTTTTGAGAACCAAGGTATCAATCCAGTAGGAGGCCATGCACGAGTCCCTCGCACCTACACAAACAAACAAGAACCTCGCAACCAACGTGATAAAGGGTTGTCAATCCCTTGTCGGTCACTTACGAGAGTGAGATCTGATAGAGATGATAAGATAATATTTTTGGTATTTTTACGATAAAGATGCAAAGTAAAATAAAAGGCAATAAAAATAGCAAAGTGTTGGAAGATTAATATGATGGTAAATAGACCCGGGGGCCATAGGTTTCACTAGTGGCTTCTCTCGAGAGCATAAGTATTTGCGATGGGTAAACAAATTATTGTCGAGCAATTGATAGAATTGAGCATAGTTATGAGAATATCTAGGTATGATCATGTATATAGGCATCACGTCTGAGACAAGTAGTCCGACTCCTACCTGCATCTACTACTATTACTCCACACATCGACCGCTATCCAGCATGCATCTAGAGTATTAAGTTCATGAAGAACAGAGTGACGCATTAAGAAAGATGACATGATGTAGAGGGATAAACTCACGTAATATGATATAAACCCCATCTTTTTATCCTCGATGGCAATAATACAATACGTGCCTTGCTGCCCCTACTGCCATTGGGAAAGGACACCGCAAGATTGAACCCAAAGCTAAGCACTTCTCCCATTGCAAGAAAGATCAATCTAGTAGGCCAAACCAAACTGATAATTCGAAGAGACTTGGAAAGATAACCAATCATACATAAAAGAATTCAGAGAAGATTCAATTATTGCTCATAGATAATCTTGATCATAAACCCACAATTCATCGGATCTCGACAAACACACCGCAAAAGAAGATTACATCGAATAGATCTCCACAAGAGAGGGGGAGAACATTGTATTGAGATCCAAAAAGAGAGAAGAAGCCATCTAGCTAATAACTATGGACCCTAAGGTCTGAGGTAAACTACTCACACTTCATCGGAGAGGCCTTGGGGATGATGTAGAGGCCCTCCGTGATCAATGCCCCCTCCGGCGGAGCTCCGTAAAAGGTCCCAATATGGGATCTCTCAGGTACAGAAAGTTGGGGCGGTGGAATTAGGTTTTTGGCTCCGTATCTGGTAGTTTGGGGGTATGTAGGTATATATAGGAGGAAGAAGTACGGCGGTGGAGCAACGAGGGGCCCACGAGGGTGGAGGGCGCGCCTGGGGGG
>NC_041384.1:42891698-42916365 GCF_002162155.2 Triticum dicoccoides | reverse complement strand
GGTAGGCGCGCCCACCTACCTCGTGCCTTCCTTGTTCGTTGCTTTGCGTAGACTCCAAGTCCTCTGGATCACGTTCATTCCGAAAATCACGTTCCCGAAGGTTTCATTCCGTTTGGACTTTGTTTGATATTCTTTTTCTGCGAAACTCTGAAATAGGCAAAAAATAGCAATTCTGGGCTGGGCCTCCGGTTAATAGGTTAGTCCCAAAGATAATATAAAAGTGTATAATAAAGCCCAATGTCCAAAACAGAATATAATATAGCATGGAAAAATCAAAAATTATAGATACGTTGGAGACGTATCAAGCATCCCCAAGCTTAATTCCTGCTCGTCCTCGAGTAGGTAAATGATAAAACAGAATTTTTGATGTGGAATGCTACTTGGCCTGGTTTTTAATGTAACCCTCTTAACTGTGGTTTGAATATTCAGATCCGAAAGATTCAAGATAAAAGTTTAATATTGACATAAAAGTAATAATACTTCATGCATACTAATTTAAGCAATCATGTCTTCTCAAAATAACATGGCTAAAGAAAGTTATCCCTACAAAATCATATAGTCTGGCTATGCTCTATCTTCATCACGCAAAATATTTAAATCATGCACAACCCCGGTTTCAGCCAAGCAATTGTTTCGTACTTTAGAATTTTCAAACTTTTTCAACTTTCACGGAATACATGAGTGTGAGCCATG
Organism: Triticum dicoccoides; assembly: GCF_002162155.2. Taxonomy (NCBI): domain Eukaryota; kingdom Viridiplantae; phylum Streptophyta; class Magnoliopsida; order Poales; family Poaceae; genus Triticum; species Triticum dicoccoides. The sequence continues at coordinate 42,915,672 of NC_041384.1, read as the reverse complement.
GACATAGCACTATATGTGGAATAGAATATGGTGGTTGTGGAGAAGAAAAAAAGGGAGAAGATAGTCTCACATCAACTAGGCATATTAACGGGCTATGGAGATGCCCATTAATAGATATCAATGTGAGTGAGTAGGGATTGCCATGCAACAGATGCACTAGAGCTATAAGTGTATGAAAGCTCAAAAGGAAACTAAGTGGGTGTGCATCCAACTTGCTTGCTCACGAAGACCTTGGGCAATATGAGGAAGCCCATCATTGGAATATACAAGCCAAGTTCTATAATGAAAAAATTCCCACTAGTATATGAAAGTGACAAAATAGGAGACTCTCTATCATGAAGATCTTGGTGCTACTTTGAAGCACAAGTGTGGTAAAAGGATAGTAACATTGTCCCTTCTCTCTTTTCTCTCATTTTTGGGCCTTTTCTATTTTTTTTCTTTGGACTCTTTTTTTTAGTCCGGAATCTCATCCCGACTTGTGGGGGAATCATAGTTTCCATCATCCTTTCCTCACATGGGACAATGCTCTAATAATGATGATCATCACACTTTTATTTACTTACAACTCAAGAATTACAACTCGATACTTAGAACAAAATATGACTCTATGTGTATGCCTCCGGCGGTGTACCGGGACATGCAATGAATCATCAGCGACATGTATGAAAGAATTATGAACGGTGGCTTTGCCACAAATACTATGTCAACTACATGATCATGCTAAGCAATATGACAATGATGGAGTAAACGGAATGGTGGAAAGTTGCATGGCAATATATCTCAGAATGGCTATGGAAATGACATAATAGGTAGGTATGGTGGCTGTTTTGAGGAAGGTATATGGTGGTGGTATTGCACCGGCGAAAGTTGTGCAGTACTAGAAAGGCTAGCAATGGTGAAAGGGTGAGAGTGCGTATAATCCATGGACTCAACATTAGTCATAAAGAACTCACATACTTATTGCGAAAATCTACAAGTCATCAAAACAAAGTACTACACTCATGCTCCTAGGGGAAGGGTTGGTAGGAGTTAACCATCACGCGATCCCGACCTCCACACATAAGGAAGACAATCAATAAATATATCATGCTCCAACTTCGTCACATAACGGTTCACTATACGTGCATGCTACGGGAATCACAAACTTCAACACAAGTATTTCTCAAATTCATAATTTCTCAACTAGCATGACTCTGATATTACTACCTCCATATCTCAAAACAAATCATCAAGCATCAAACTTTTCTTAGTATTCAACACACTCATAAGAGAATTTTTTTACTAACATTGAATACCTTGCATATTAGGATTAATTTCATGAATGAAGCAAATTACCATGCTGTTTTGTAGGACTCTCAAAATAATATAAGTGAAGCATGAGAGAACAATAGTTTCTATAAAACAAATCCACCACCGTGCTCTAAAAGATATAAGTGAAGCACTAGAGCAAAACTATATAGCTCAAAAGATATAAGTGAAGCACATAGAGTATTCTAATAAATTCCGAATCATGTGTGTCTCTCTCAAAAAGTGTGTACAGTAAGGATGATTGTGGTAAACTAAAAATAAAAGACTCAAATCATACAAGACGCTCCAAGCAAAATACATATGATGTGGTGAATAAAAATATAGCTCCAAGTAAAGTTACCGATGGAAGTAGACGAAAGAGGGGATGCCTTCCGGGGCATCCCCAAGCTTTGGCTTTTAGGTGTCCTTATATTATCTTGGGGTGCCATGGTCATCCCCAAGCTTTGGCTCTTGCCACTCCTTATTCCATAATCCATCAAATCTTTTACCCAAAACATGAAAACTTCACAACACAAAACTCAATAGAAAATCTCATAAGCTCCGTTAGCGAAAGAAAACAAAACACCACTTCAAGGTACTGTAATGAACTCATTCTTTATTTATATTGGTGTTAAACTTACTGTATTCCAACTTCCCTATGGTTCATAAACTAATTTACTAGCCATAGAATCATCAAAATAAGCAAACAACACACGAAAAACAGAATCTGTCAAAAACAGAACAGTCTGTAGTAATATGTAACTAACGCAAACTTCTGGAACGTGAAAAATTCATCCAAATTAGGAAGTTCTATATAATTTGTTTATTGATCTACAGAAAAAAGAATCAACTAAAAATCGCGTTCCTGTTTTCTGCAGCAGAATCAAATAACTATTACCGTAAGTTATCCTAACGGTTTTACTTGGCACAAACTCTAATTAAAACACAAAAACGAATCTAACCAGAGGATAGATCAAATATTTATTCCTAAACAGAAGCAAAAAGCAAAAAACTAAAATAAAATTGGGTTGCCTCCCAACAAGCGCTATCGTTTAATGCCCCTAGCTAGGCTTTGATAATTCTAACGATGCTCACATGAAAGACAATAATTGAAGCACAAAGAGAGCATCATGAAACACATGACAAACACATCTAAGTCTAACATACTTCCTATGCATAGGCATCTTATAGGCAAACAAATTATCATAGCAAGCAAAAACTAGCATATGCAAGGAAGCGGAAAGAAACAATAGCAATCTCAACATAACGAGAGGTAATTTATTATCATGAAGATTTCTAAAACCATATTTTCCTCTCTCATAATAATTACATGTGGGATCATAAGCAAATTCAACAAAATAGCTATCACATAAAATATTTTCAACATGATCCACATGCATGCAAAGTTGACACTCTTCCAAAATAGTGGGATTATCATTAACTAAAGTCATGACCTCTCCAAACCCACTTTTATCAAAAACTTCATCAGATTGAACATTCTCCAAATATGTGGAATCTAAAGTCGACACTCTTCCAAACCCACTTTCAATATTAACGCAAACATTATTATCAATCTCATATTCATCATGGGGCTTAAATAAATTTTCAAGATCATAAAAAGAATCACCCCAATCGTGATCATTGCAACAAGTAGTAGACATAGCAAAACTAGCATCCCCAAGCTTAGGGTTTTGCATATTATTAGCACAATTGACATGAGAATTTATAGTAAAATCATTGCAATCATGCTTTTTATTCAAGGAGCTATCGTGAATCTCTTCATAAATTTCTTCATCACAATTTTCAGATTCACGAATTTCAAGCAAAACCTCATAAATACAATCTAGTGCACTCAAATCACTAGAAATTGGTTCATCATAATTGGATATCTTAAAAAGATTAGCAAGGGGATGAGGATCCAAAAACTTTTAGCAAGCGAAGATGCAAGAAAAAAGAAGGCACATGGTAACACAGGATTGAACGGAAAGAGGGCGAATAAAACGGCAAAGGTGAAGTGGGGGAGAGGAAAACGAGAGGCAAATGGCAAATAATGTAATGCGATGGAGATGAGTTTGTGATGGGTACTTGGTATGGCTTGACTTTTGCGTAGACTCCCCCGCAACGGCGCCAGAAATGGCTCGTTGACGGGAGAGTAAATCTTGACTTGAATCGGCGTAAGCCTCCCCGGCAACGGCTCCAGAAATCCTTCTTGCTACCTCTTGAGCACTGCGTTAGTTTTCCATTGAAGAGGAAAGGGTGATGCAGTAAAGCAGCGCAAGTATTTCCCTCAGTATTTGAGAACCAAGGTATCAATCCAGTAGGAGGCCACGCACAGGTCCCTCGCACCTACACAAACAAACAAGAACCTCGCAACCAACGCGATAAAGGGTTGTCAATCCCTTCTCGGTCACTTACAAGAGTGAGATCTGATAGAGATGATAAGATAATATTTTTGGTATTTTCATGATAAAGATGCAAAGTAAAATAAAAGGCAATAAAAATAGCAAAATGTTGGAAGATTAATATGATGGAAAATAGACCCGGGGCCATAGGTTTCACTAGTGGCTTCTCTTGAGAGCATAAGTATTTGCGATGGGTAAACAAATTATTGTCGAGTAATTGATAGAATTGAGCATAGTTATGAGAATGTCTAGGTATGATCATGTATATAGGCATCATGTCCAAGACAAGTAGACCGACTCCTGCCTGCATCTACTACTATTACTCCACACATCGACCACTATCCAGCATGCATCTAGAGTATTAAGTTCATGAAGAACAGAGTAACGCATTAAGAAAGATGACATGATGTAGAGGGATAAACTCATACAATATGATATAAACCCCATCTTTTTATCCTCAATGGCAACAATACTACGTGCCTTGCTTCCCCTACTGTCACTTGGAAAGCACACTGCAAGATTGAACCCAAAGCTAAGCACTTCTCCCATTGCAAGAAAGATCAATCTAGTAGGCCAAACCAAACTGATAATTCAAAGAGACTTGCAAAGATAACCAATCATACATAAAAGAATTCAGAGAAGATTCAATTATTGCTCATAGATAATCTTGATCATAAACCCACAATTCATCGGATCTCGACAAACACATCGCAAAAGAAGATTACATTGAATAGATCTCCACAAGAGAGGGGGAGAACATTGTATTGAGATGCAAAAAGAGAGAAGAAGCCATCTAGCTAATAACTATGGACCCGAAGGTCTGAGGTAAACTACTCACACTTCATCGGAGAGGCCTTGGGGATGATGTAGAGGCCCTCCGTGATCAATGCCCCATCCGGTGGAGCTCCGGAAAAGGCCCCAAGATGGGATCTCTTGGGTACAGCAAGTTGCGGCGATGGAATTAGGTTTTTGGCTCCGTATCTGGTAGTTTGGGGGTACGTAGGTATATATAGGAGGAAGAAGTACGTTGGTGGAGCAATGAGGGGCTCACGAGGGTGGAGGGCGCGCCTGGGGGGGGTAGGCGCGCCCCCTACTTTGTGCCTTCCTCGTTTGTTTCTTTGCGTAGACTCCAAGTCCTCTGGATCATGTTCGTTCCGAAAATCACGTTCCCGAAGGTTTCATTCCGTTTGGACTCCGTTTGATATTCTTTTCCTGCGAAGCTTTGAAATAGGCAAAAAAACAGTAATTCTGGGCTGGGCCTCCGGTTAATAGGTTAGTCCCAAAAATTATATAAAAGTGTATAATAAAGCCCAATAACGTCCACAATAGAATATAATATAGCATGGAACAATCAAAAATTATAGATACGTTCGAGACGTGTCAGGTGTGCATCCAACTTGCTTGCTCACGAAGACCTAGGGCATTTGAGGAAGCCCATTGTTCGAATATACAAGCCAAGTTCTTAATGAAAAATTCCCACTAGTATATGAAAGTGATAAATCAAGAGACTCTCTATCATAAAGATCATGGTGCTACTTTGAAGCACAAGTGTGGAAAAAGAGATAGTAGCATTGCCCCTTTTTATTTATATTTTTTCTTATTTCTTTTGGGCCTTTCTTTTTTTATTTGGCCTTTCTTTTTTAGGGACAATGCTCTATGAATGATGATCATCACACTTCTATTTATTTACAACTCAATGATTACAACTCGATACTAGAACAAAATATGACTCTAAATGAATGCCTCCGGCGGTGTACTGGGATAAGAAATGAATCAAGAGTGACATGTATGAAATAATATGCATGGTGGATTTTCCACAAATACGATGTCAACTACATGATCATGCATGGCAATATGACAATGATGAAGAGTGTCATAATAAACGGAATGGTGGAAAGTTGCATGGCAATATATCTCGGAATGGCTATGGAAATGCCATGATAGGTAGGTATGGTGGCTGTTTTGAGGAAGATATAAGGAGGTTTATGTGTGATAGGGCGTATCATATCACGGGGTTTGGATGCACCGGCGAAATTTGCACCAACTCTCAAGGTGAGAAAGGGCAATGCACGACACCAAAGAGGCTAGCAATGATGGAAGGGTGAGAGTGCGTATAATCCATGGACTCAACATTAGTCATAAAGAACTCACATACTTATTGCAAAAGTCTACAAGTCATCAAATCACGTTTGTTCCAAAACTCACGTTCCCAAAGGTTTCATTCTGTTTGGACTCCGTTTGATATTCCTTTTCTGCGAAACACTGAAACAGGCAAAAAACAACAATTTTGGCTGGGCCTCCGGTTAATAGGTTAGTCCCAAAAATAATATAAAAGTATATGATAAAGCCCACTAAACATTCAAATCAGATAATATAATAGCATGGAACAATCAAAAATTATAGATACGTTGGAGATGTATCAATATCGTTTCATCGACAAAGGTGGGACATTCCCTACCAAAACCATCATGCTTGTTGTGAGAAGCTCTGGTTTGTGAGTAGCATATACCCAAACCTGCCCCAAATGGGACAAAAAATTTACCACGGCATGTTGATGCCGCTCCATGATAGCATGCCAAGTTTCATGAATTTCAGACGAGTTTTGGATTTACTAGAATTTAAAAACCAGGTATCTCAATGTTTGCGGCCGAGTGACGGTGGTAGGGTGTTTGACATTCATTCCCATTTCTTGCATGGGACCTAAGCATGCAACCAAGGACACATGCATATTTGATTTTTCAACCAATTTATATGCATTCACTAAAAAAAATACAATTCCGTGATGATACGTGTTTGTCACAGTAGGTCACGTTTTCTGTCATGCATGTACATCCATGACAAATTTATGACAGAATCAAGATAGGCATACCTGTGTTGTCGTAGAAGTGTTCCATGACATTATCAAAATTATCATCACGGAAGTGTCCACTTCAATGACGATAAATCGTGCTTCATGGAAGTGCTTTCGTCAAGGGTGACCGACACGTGGCATCCTCCGTAACGGAACGCCGTTAAGCTATCGGGTCCGGTTTTGGATCCAATAACCCGTTAACAGCCCCAACCAATGGGGATTTTCCATGTGTAAAATCATCATTGGCTGGAGGAAACACGTGTCGGCTCACCATTGGGACAGATGTCATCCACTCATTGGACCCAAAGCGCCTATGATACGTCGACACGTGGCACGACCCAACAGAGGCCCATTCCTGTGAAAAGGCCGACCCGTTTGACTTGGTTAAAAGGTGGCGGGCTGGCCCACGGCAAGCCTGTTAATGACCTGTTTGCATATAGCCCATTTACAGCCCGCTAACCCAGGGCCCGTTTACGGCCTATCCGAATTAGGCCTAGTAGCGTCATTTGGGACATCCAGTATAATTCCAGCCCGTTTTAACTTCCGGCCCATGTATGGCCCATGTATGGCCCATGACGTCTTTCGGCCCATATGAGGCCCTTAGTAACTTCGGCCCATTAACGGCCCGTGGTAAAACTGGCCTGTAATGAATAGTGTATCACTTTATACCCATTAACGGCCAGTGGTAAAACTTGCCCATAATGAACAGTGTATCACTTTATACCCATTAACGGCCCATTATTCAGGTTGGCCGTTTCCAGTCCATGTTATCTTTCGGCCTTCTCAGGGCCAATTTATTCTTGGGCTCATTTCCAGCATTCTTTTACTTATGGCCCATTACCATCATTTTCTACTTGTGGGACAAATTCAGCCCGTGGTTATAGTCGTCCGGTTTGTGGTCCGTTAATACGTTGGGCCGTTTTCATGGCGTCATCAAATACGGCAAATTAACGACTGACCGTTATGGTCGGCCCATGAATGGGCGATTTCAACTCTAGCCATTTACGGCCATAATGTGGTCTGTTATTGGCCCATGTTTGGCCAACCAATCATATGGCCCGTAGAAGGCCCATTGATGATACGGCCCGTAGAAGGCCCATTGTGTCTACGGCCCGTATAAGGCCCATTGTTTCTATGCCCCGTAGAAGGCCCATTGTTTCTACGGACCTTAGAAGGCCCATTGTTTCTATGGCCCATAGGAGGCCCATGTTAACAACAGTAGATATGTAGCCCATGGTTAATGTGGCCTAGTTTTAAAAAATACATTATTGCGGCCACTAGCAAACCGCGGAAGAACTGCACTGACTACAAGAAAACAAATAAACAAGACAATAAGGAAATAAATAAGCAAGCAACTTATGCTAGGCTATCACGGCTATTACACATATTACATCTAATGGGCATCAAAGTTCGCCACCAGTGCAAATGTAGGGAACACCCTACACTATACAAAAGGAAGGTTTGCATAAAAGTTAACAGTCCAGCAGATAAATGCACCACCAGAAGTTCAGAAGCTCAGTTCATTTGACCTGATTGTTACGTTTTCATGCTGTATTGTCCGATGGAGCACCATAACCTTCGCCTTCAGTTCTCCTAGGCTCCTGAACAACATAGCAAATGTTTGATAGTCTGGTTTCAAAACCACGCATATCTTGACAACATTGAACAATGTCTCTCCTTGTTTCACAAAGGGTCTCTGTTAGGGAATGGACTTGTGTCTGGAGCGCAGATACAACATTGTTTTGAGCTTGCATATCTTGATCATGAGGCAGTTTGGACGAGATTGCCTTAACAACCAAGCCAGTATTACGCAGGAAAGTGCTTTTGGCATAGTTACTAGACAGGTACTGACCCACTGCAACAAGAGCTGACATTGCGGTTATAGTTGCCTCGCCACCTTCAGAAGGTGGCGGTTCCACCATTTTTTCCATAGCTCGCTAAAAAGTTGAGGTTTTACATTAGTAGTACCAGAACAGAAGATATTAAGGAGGCAGCAAAACCAAACAAAATAGATTTGGTCTATATATAGAACTTATTTAGGTGAACCCATGTAAAATAATAGTTGTATTTTATTGCAAAGTACATAATAAACCAGGTTCCAAACATATGACCATGTACCATCGCTAATGTATTGTCTATTTCTTCACATTGTATTGAGGGCTAAGTATAAAGAGACAAAGTTTATAATACGGTAAGCACAGTATGACATCATTCATATCACAAAACAACTGAGAACAGACAAACAGGCAATTGTAACATTGTGTGGGCAAGTCCAGCACGGAACTAGATTACAGGTCAAGATCAAAGGAACATCACTCCTCTCTTTTAAACCTTGTAAGGTGCAATGATACGCTAAGACAATTGTGTATAAAATTGAAAAGAGTAATAGACATTGGCTGCAAACCATGCAGTTCAAGGCACAAGTCAGAGTAAGTAGTAGTTAAAAGGCATGAGGATTAAGGACTTACAATAGCGGCTTTGACTTGTGTAGTATTGCCCTTCTTCTTGCTGGTGTGACAGTCCTTGAAGATTTCCACAGCATTTGGTCCAAGTACTTTTTGGTCCTTGCGAGCTTTCCTCTGCATTTGGAACAAGTCAATATAGATCTGATAATATGGTATAGCGAAAAGAGTGAAACAATAGCTAATTACAAGAGCCTCGCAGTGTGCAATATAGCTAGGAGATCCTGTCATCTGTTGGAATTTCAGTTTCGTACGGTTGGCCTTGTTCTTTGAACAGTTCACCTACAAGAAGATAGATTTGTGTGGCACATGCGTAAATAGGACTTCAACATGTGATCTGATCACATATATATAATGTACCTGATACTTCGGACGGACCAATATTTAACGAGGCCTCTCCAGTCTTCATCAGATATATTTTCCACTGGAGATGTTTGGGCAAGTTCACTGTTAGCCTTGCCTTAAAAGTGAGTTTTCCTCAAGTTATACCGATACTGTCGTAGAGTAGACTTGAAAACATGGGTGCAAGCTTGTCTGGTTGCATCATCTTGGCTATCCAACTTGAACCTCATCTGTTGAAAATTATGGGAGTCTCATTATCAAAAAACCTAGAAAGTATTGGACAGAGCAAGACGATATTACTAGTTTCCATACATAACCATACTTACAGATAAATGGTCGAGGAAGGTGTTGAACTGGGTTTCCTCTTTGTCATTCCTATACTCAATCCATGTTGGGAGGATACGTACATGATACCTAACAGCAACCGTTGCCTCTGATACTAACTTGGCTGACTCTGTAGCATCATGTGGCCTTTTTAAACCTGCCTCAAAACGGATCTCCATTCTTCCTCCTCTAGATTTAGTTAACCTATCGAGCATTATCCCTGAAGTTTGTTTCCTCTTGCACCTAGGTGCTAGTCCAACAACAAACATAAGAAGTGTTAGTGTACATCAAACTGTGAGACTACATGTAAAGAAGCATGCAACTGTAACTTGACTCCAGCAACTACCTTCTTGCTGTTGAAGCTCACAACGTTCATCTGATCTTGCCAACTCATGTTGTGTCAAGAGTGCTTTGGAAGTAGTGTCAGATGGCAAGGGAGCTTGGGAACGTGCTGCTAGCTGAGTTGACCAACGAGTAAATCGTGCAGCTGGTGGTACTGTGGAAGGTGTTGCAACAACTAGGGTTGTCTCTGCTTGTTTGGTGGCAGCTATTTGTTTCTGTTTGGTTTGTTCTGCAGCTTGTGTAGCACGGGATACCCTGTCGGTACAATTTTCCGCTGGACTTTGACCTTCTATTGCACCATCAGTACCAGCAGAATCTGCAGGATTGTTCCGCTTCCCTTTCCATGTCGTTCTGTCTTGCTTCCTCTTCCTCTGTGCCATGTTAAGTCAAGCCGACAAGAAAAATGAATAACAATTTAGTTCTTCAGAACAAATGTACTTTGATGTAAGAACATGGTGTGATAGAGAGATATTGTATGTTCTAGAAACAGGAACACGTGTCTTAGTCACAAGTATAATGTGTAAAGTAAGCAGATGAAATTCAACAAAATTAGAAGCAATACAAGCTAGACATCATACATAACATGCAACCACATATAACAGTGCCAAGTTACAGGGAGCACCTGTGATGGTGCACTAGGGGAGACGTGCTCATCACCAACACAGCTACGTTGAGTTTTTATGCATGTGTTGTCTTGGAAATCATCTTGGGGGGATGGAGGAGTAGAATCTGTAGAGGCCCTCCGTTTGGAAGGAGCACCTTCATCCGATGCCTTGCTAACTTCCTTCCGCTTTATTGATTTTGAATTGTCAAGTAAAACCGACAAGAAAAAGCAATAAAATTCACTCTTCAGAACTCATTCGTGCATGATACTGACAATCACAACTTTGATGTAAGGCAAACACATGATTCCAGGATGGAATAATACGAAAAACAGGACGGCATGGCATATTCACAACTGTTTGTGTAAACTAAGCAGAAACCATTTCAACAAATAAGAAGCAATGCAAGCTGGACACCACGTGAAATATGCAACCAATATGACTCTGCCAAGTTAAAAGTGTTCCATCATAAATGGCATTTCAACAAATTAGAAGCAGCGCATGCTATAAATCATATCAAAGATGCAACTAATATCACACTGCATATACTGAAGGTATCTCGTCATATTGATTTATGTGGGATACAAAAAAAACAATAGTTTTATGTGAGGGCATGCTTAATAGACAGATGTACTATGTACTAATAACAGGAAGGCATGTCACATTAACAAGTATAATGTATAAACTAAGCAGAATAGCACATGCAATTTAACCAGATTACAATCTAGCCACCATATGCAACATGCAACCACATATCATGCTGCCAAGTTAGAGCAAGCACCTGCGATGCTAGTGTAGGGGAAATGCGGTAATAAGCTATAGAGCTACGTTCACTATCTTCATCTAGCCTTGCTGTTTCTTGAGAATCATGTGGGGAGGCTGACGCTGCATTCTTTAAATGAGGATCTTTTATCACATTAGTCCACTGGCCTGACTGCCTCATCATAAGTGATTGATGAGGGATACACAAGAACATTAGTTTGATGTAAGAACATGGTTAATAGACAGATGTACTAGTATGTACCAAAAAACAGAAAGGTGTGTCATATTCAAAGGTATAGTGTGTAAGCTAAGAAGATGCAATTTAACCAAATTGGAAGCAATACAAGCTAGACATCCGGCTGGAGTGGTGAGCATGATCATCTAGGACCTAAGAGCCTGGTGGGAGGCGGGCTACTTCGTCACCATCGTGGCTTTTTAGTTAGCTTCCAGGTGATGCATGTCTGTGCTGGGCTTGTCACTGGCTCGGCCAGTGCCCTGACTAGCTATTTGTCTTCTAGTGCTCCCGGGATGGTGGTTCATGTAAAAAATACCTTTCCTTATCTTGATAAAGACCGACTTCGGCCTTTCGAATACAAGCTAGACACAATATGCAACATGCAACCACATATTACACCGTGAAGTTAAAGCAAACACCTGGGACGGTGGTTCACGACGAGCGAGATCATCAACTCCAGAGCTACGTTCCTCGTCTCCATCTGCTGACACTACACCCTTTAAAGCCTTGAAATGTTTCTGGCCTAGCCGCGTACCACACTGGAGCGACTTCTCTCTATTCTTTTCTGCTTCTGTCAAGGCAGGGTCTGAAATACTCTTGCATAAAACACAATAGTGAGAGTATGGGTGAAGTGTGTGCAGAACTAGTGCACTGTAAAAGTAGCAGATAGCAGGTGGATGAAAAATAAATGACAGGAGACATATGATAGCTCTACAACATTGCATGGCAAACAAAATTAGATTCTACTTCGTATGATTTTGTAATATATGAGCACAGGAAATGCAGGTACTCCTCCAGCACACCACCACATGTGGTCATATCAAGATAACAGTCGACTGAAAATAAATAGGTCAGTTGATTTTTTAATGAACCGTCTGATCTATAAGGAACGGGCAGATGGCCTTCGTCTACCTCCCGCCAGTCACTGTTGACGATCTTTCTCGAACCGCCAGGGACCACCAGCCAAGACCCCTGCCTCCGCCGCCCCGCCCTCCCCTCGACCTCACACCACCGCCGTGCTTGGCAGCACCCCCAGTCCATCCCTTTAATCCCGGCCGACCTCCAGATCGGGCGCCAGTAGCTCTAGGCCCCACACGCCCCTAAGATAAACACCGAGGCGCTGCTTCCCCGGCGTAATAGGCGGACTAGCGCCTGTTACATCGGGGAATGCTTCCGTTAATTGGGAATTAACTGACCAGGAATTGAAATTCAGGGGGGCGATGGACCTCTAGCTAAGGTGAAATAGTATATGAGGAGAAACCTTGTGCATCGCGAGTTACTAGAAACATCTAGTATCAAGAAGTAGCGGTCAACTAGTGTCTTCTGTGGGATGAATACCGTGCAAGCAGACACGTAAGATTTGCACGAATAAGGGAAGAGGAGTACCATTTTCGGTTGCCGGTGTGGTCGCCTCCACATGTCGCGCCAATCTTCTTCTTTTTGCCGGGGAAACCGATGTTCTGGAGGAGTGTGCAGGCTTGGACGAACAATGGCCAAATTGTTGACTGTGTTGCCGTGGCCATATGTCGGCGGAGGGGAAGCAGATCCGAGGCGGCGAAGGACGGCGTTGCAGGAATAGCTTCGGTGCGGTGGAGGGTGGCGAAGTTGGAGCGGCAGCGGTGAGGCGCAGGACGGCGTGGTTGAACTAGCTCGGGTATGGACGGCTCGGCCTCGGCTTCAACTACTAGCCATGGAGGGCGTTGCGGTTGAGGTTGCGGTGGACGACGACGTTGGGGTATCGGCTCCGGCGTGATGGAGGAGGGCGGCGGTTGATGGGTGGAATGGGGTGGCGGACGGAGGATGCCGGGGTTTCGCGGCTGGTGGAGAGGTAGTTTTCGCGCCCACGGAGTACGAATGGGGAATCGGACGGGTGGGCGGGGGGAGGGGGAGAACCATGTTTCAGTCTGGGACGCGCTTGTTTTTGGATTTTTTGAACAGAAGATGGGACGCGCTTGTTTGAAATTTGGGGAAAGTACAAACTTTGCCCCCCTCTTAAATTTTGGACCTACTGCGGGTCGGGGGTAGGATGGTAATCCCAGGTGTCCCAAATAGTGGGCGGGAGAGATTTCGGCCGCGCGCATGTGTGCTTAGGCGGCCATTGTGTATGAATGTTTTTTGAAGGCGGTTGCGTGGCGTCTAGATGAAACTACAAACCTACCGCAGTTTAGACCTTTGGACGTCGGGCCAGTAGGTTTCACGGGTCGGAGTTATTAGAAAAGTAATTTCCTTGTACTACCAAACATTGGTCTCACGCGGTTTCGGGCGAGTAGAGGCTCTTTTGGTGCTTCGTTCGAAATTTTGAAACACAAGCATTCTCGTTTAGAGTACTCTTGAACTTTGAGGATTGACCTAAATAGACAACATTAAATTTGACCTTGTATGTTTGAAAACCTCATTAGATTATCCGCTTCTTTTTGAAATTTTGACACTTGAAAATCCTATAACTACGATTATTTTGGAATGGAGGAGCTAAATTAGAATCTATTTTGTACACGACTACATTTGCTATTATGTAGGTATGATTTACAAATGCCATGATATCAAATTCAAATAATTGAATGGACTTCATGTTGAATTCGATTTTTTAAAACCACCTTAAGTTGAATTCAAATGTATGCTAGTTCATAGGTAGTTATTTATAATGTTCATTGTGTAACTTCCATATGTATAATGTGCTTTACACACACAACATGAACTATACTCACGTTTGTATTTGATTGCTAAAGCGATGCATTGTCTGGAGTTCAAAATACTAACTATGTGGATCAATTGTGTCGAATAATAACATAGACATGCTCAAATTCGATAGAATCTAGATGTCTGATGGATCAACGACCGTTCCTTACGCGAATTGCAAATATCATGATCCCATCCAAATATTTGGATACAATTTATATCTTTAATCAATGTGTACAGCAGTCTTGTACATGTAGTTTCACTCTCCATCGGTGGTCTCTCACACATGCTCACACAATCTCTCCCGAGGTGTCTTTCTCGCACACATGCTCTCGATATAACCCTCCCTCCCTCTCGTAACCATTTACGACTGTTTTCACTAACCTTTATCACAAGCACTCGCCCTCTCCCAAGCATACACGCGCACTATCCCCATCGACCCTTTCTATATACATAGACCTGCCTATGTGTCTCCTGTACGCACATTATCTTTAGGCCTGTCTCTCACTCATTGTCTCACACCTCTCTTCCTAATCGACGAGTATGATTCTAGCAGAGCATTCTGTAGGATGCCCCATAAAATTAGGTTGGATGAATAGTAATATCAGAGATAAAGGGGTTACCTTAGTCCGAGAACCTAGGGTTACAAATCCTAGCCAGCTTTGTCAGTGGACATAGAGTCCTTCACAATTATGCTATCTTTGTCTTGTACGACTAGTCATCCATGGGTCTCCCTAAATGCGTCACGGGCCAACCAATGTGGCGCAGGACGGAACCGAACGAAGGGCCTCACCTTGACCCACCAGACCTCACGCGGTGACACACCCTCTGCCCCCGCGTCTCGTTATCTTCTCACACCCACACATACCAACACAGACACCACACACAAAAAAATTATTCTCCTGGTGCCTCTATCCACTCCTCCCTTGCATATACACACTCAAGGGAATCTCTCGCCGTGATGTCATATTCATCTCTCTCTCTAGATCACTCTCATTTCTCGTGCTATCTCTCCCAAGCCCCCCCTGCGGGCCCCTCTATCCTTGCCTCTCTCGAATACGTAATACACACACATACCTCTCTAGGCCCTGCCAGATGCATCAACTACACATTCACACATGTTACATCACGTACCCCATTGATCTAAAAAGCCCTCTCTTCACGTTTATTTCGCATACAACATTCCTTTTGAATAAAGTGTGGCCAAACAAATATTTTAGAATTTCTACATATATACAACATTACAAAGTTATATGGAGGAGTATGAACGCTTGCATTGCATGGTGCCCACAATGATATTTATTCCGCACTGATGAATTTTTATATTTTTATACTATATATAAAGTTAGTCATAATAAAGAGAAACGAAGAGCATCTCTCTCTCCATCGCATACCCCCCTCTACGCCCCTTTCACGTACGCACACAAACTATCTCCAGGTCCTCTAAAAGTAAGCCCCCAGCACATTCATTCATGTTTCATCTTTCTCTCGCGATATATACAGTGACTATCATTGTATTTGAAGCAAAAGCATGATATGTACATTGGACTTCAGAATCCACTCATTACGGTCACCATTTACGTTTTGTGGTTATTATACAGTCACGGGCTCACCATACAACTCTGTATTTGCTCAAGACAGGACTAGTTGACCAGTTAAATGCTCCACGTGGCACCTCTAGTGTTGCATCACATTATCTCACTACCATCTGGCCCACCTGTCGGCTTGTATCTAATCTACATCTACACTCTTATAAAATACTAGCAAGATGCCCATGCGTTGCACGGAACATCAAGATGCATTTGTATGAGTAGTTTATCTTCTGGGAGAAAAGAATGAACAAGGGAAGGCCTTATTTGCAAGTGTGGAGAGGGGTGTGGGTATCTTTTTGCAAAATTGCCATAGTTTCCTTCCTATCCGTCGGATATAGATCGGACGGCCTATATTGCAGGATGGCAGGCACACGATCATCACCCACTATGCTTTTTATAAGAGTAGGGATAAAATACACTCTTATAAAAAAACAGAGTTGGTGATGATCATGTGCCTGCCATCCTGCAATATAGGCCGTTCGATTTATATCTGACGGATAGGAAAGAAACAATGACAATTTTGCAAAAAGGTACCCACACACCTCTCCACATTTGCAAATAAGGCCTTCCCTCATTCATCCTTTTCTCTCACAAGATAAACTAGTCATACAAATGCATCTTGATGTTACGTGCAACGCATGGGCATCTTGCTAGTAAGAATGAAAACAAACAACAAAAAAATATTGGACGGTGGTTCGAAGTCATGACCGCGGGCATAGCGGACAAGGTGGCCTTGTATTGGTATGTTGAACCGTCTATTTTAACACACAGGAGCTGGTGTGGTGATTATACACACACGCACGCATGCACGCGAACTGCATGCACGCAACACTCACATGAACACATGCACCCACGCACGCACGCAACACTCACATGTACACACGCAGCCACACATGCACGCAACACTCACACGCACACACACACACATGCATGCACACACCAGTACACCACACGACCAACATACAGTCTCACGCTCAAGTGCTCAACCTACACGTGCATGCTCACACATCAGGCCCTGACAGACACATACACAACCAGGTGATTCTCGCGCACGGGGTGGAGTCTTGTCGCGCCTGCGTAAATTTGTGTTTATCTGAACTTTTCCCTATGCAAACTGATAGGTGGGACCCACTAGGAATGTGGTCAATTTAACTAGTCAACATGGTGCCACACAGACTATTTGGCCGGTCAACAGAGTGCAATCCGATGCTGAACCGTGAGCAAGTGACCGTATAATCACCGCAAAACGTATCTGGTGACCGTAATCAGCTTATTCTGAAGTTCGGTGAACGTATTATGCTTTTCTCTCTGTAGGCCCTCCAATACTACATATCTACACGTTCTCGCATGTTACATCTAACAACTATGCAATATAGCACTACTACTACGCTCTAACACAATAAATCATATGTGTTTTTAGTTTTACTAGATATCATATTGTTACTTAATTATTCAGTTTGCATACATTAAAATTGCCTTTGAAATGTATGGCCAATATCATATACCGCGCGGGAAAAATCCCGCCCTTTCCTATTTAATCGGGTTTGTATCGATGGATCGTGCGAAACAACAAAACTATAGTACTATATACTGTACAAGTGACAATTCACTGGGCTGTCGTGTCGTGTACTCCTCCGTCGTAAGAGTGGAGCGCTCGCTTTCATAAATCTTCTAGTCCCTTTCGCCGACATGTGGGGCATCAAGCTACCGGGTCCACGTGACATACCAGAATACAGTGCAGAGCAGCCGGGGTGAAGCACCCAGTCATGCCGCCGGCGTAGTAATGAGCAATGAGGCATCAAATCACAAAGTTGCACCTTTCCCGCAGTTAAGTTGGAGGGACGAAGTAATAATGCTAAAAAAAGAAGTTGGAGGGACGAAGCAACCATCATTTCACTCATTGTTGAATCCGCTTCTCCCTCATCTTCTTCAAGTTAACCATGTGTTGCTTCTGCCGTTGTTCTGCCTCATGTGGGAAGCGGATCGGCTTGGTGAAGCACTGACACGTGGGACCGCATGTTAGCAAACCGCCAGGACAACGTCCTCTAAAAATAAGAAACCTCCCCCGCCATTCGCGCGGCAAAATCACCTCCTTTTTACTAATCTTGATTCTATAATTTTTTAGATCAATATAATTGAGATTTGTATAGATAGCACACAGGAGCAAAACCAAGTGGTACGGTTAAGGGCATCCACAATGTGTGGCCAAATGTGAAAATAGCTTTTGGCATCGTGGGAACCATTGTGGATGGTGTTGGCAAAGCCAAAAGGATGGAACCGAAGCTCCCTGATTGATTGATTGAAGGAATAGAAAAATGCAACGTCTCTCCTCTTTCTCCCGTGCTTGGACGCATGTACAGTATAGAGGACAGAGTCTACTCCCCTGTCCCTTCTATCACAAATCGAAAAGCAGTGAGGCGTCAAATCACAAAGCACGGACGAAGCAACCATCATTTCACTCTTCGCTGACTCCGCTTCTCCATCGTCTTCTTCGAGAAACCATCTCACCGCACTAAGCTGGACGGATGACGCTATTGTGTACGAGTAGTACTAGTACATTTACGTGTCTTTTGGTTCAACGGACTTCCTGGATGCAAATAAGGCGGTTGTCTCGGCTTGCAGGCGGCACTTGCGAATGACTTACCATGGTCTCCCTCAATGGTGTTCTCCGTCGAACGCACTTCGTCAAACCACAACGTTCAAGATATCGTCGATGTCACCGCAATGGGGATGGAAGTCAAATATAGTTACTACCTCCATTTTTTTGTACACAAGGCCAGTATATAAAAATTACAATTTGGAAAAGGCCACTAACACTAATCGAGGCAAAATTGATGGGGTTTGCCTCATACTAGCAACCAAGGAAATTAATATCCCCTGCATGCATGCGGAAGTGAGAAGGTTGGTTTGCATGGCGCTGCATTAATCAAGCGATGAGGAGTGAGATGGTTAGCTCTTTGGGCTTTGGAGAAAAAAATACGCATTAATTGACACGTGAAACGAGGATTTGTATCGATTAATCCCGCGAAGGAAAACCCTGCCTTTCTTTTTTAACACTAGTACTCCTAGTACGTAGTACTACGTACTTATCCTGTTTGGGTCTAGGCCTTGCATTGCCATACTTCGCCACACATTTTTGCCAAGCTTGCCTAAAGTTTTCAAAATGAAAAGGAGGTACACTTGAGGACGGCTATCGCGGTCGCGCCGCACCCTCACACGGTTGCTCCTGCACGTCGCGGTCGCACCGCACCCTCACATGCACAGTCGCTCATGCACGCCGCAAACCCAACCAAGGGAACACACCCTCACTGACACGTGTTGTCGCATGTGAACAAACTAAACTCAGCCATCCTATCGCTGACACATAATTTTCTTTCATAGAGTATGTTTATCCAACCGCATGTTGGGGAGTATCTGTAGGGCCCGTGCGGTGGTCTGTTGGGGAAGAAGAAGAGGTGAGGAAGAAGGGTTAGGAGATGTAGGATATTCATCCAACCTCCTGAAATGGTAGACTGACCCAAGTCAGGCGACTTGCATAACAATATATGTTTTTACACAGCAAAAGATCCATAAAAACAACAACATAAAGACTATCACTGCTCGCGGAATGAGACGGCCTCGTCGTCTTTGGCTGCCTGCGCGAACCAGCCGTAGCTGCCGACGTGTGTCTCCATACCGTGGTTGTCCTCGGCCTCCAGCTACTCATTCACGCGGAGCGTGAGGGCGCTCTGCACGGACGAGAGCACCGCCCGCTTCAAGTCGAGGACGTCCGGTTCCGCCCGCAGGAGGGCCTCGATGGCAGCGGCATCCGCGCACTCCGCGTCGAGTCGAGCCTTCGCTGTCCGGTTCAAGTCCAGGACATCCGATTCCGCCTGCAGGAGGGCCTCGATGAGAGCGGCATCCACGCGCTCCGTGTCGAGTTGAGCTTGTGTCGCCTGGTTCAAGTCCAGGACGTCTGGTTCCGCCTGCAGGAGGGCCTCGATGGCAGCGGCATCCGCGCGCTCCGCCTCAAGTTAAGCCTCCGCCGCCCGGTTCACATCCATGACATCCGGTTCCGCCTGCAGGAGAGCCTCGATGGCAGTGGCATACGCGCGCTCCACATCGAGTTGAGCCTCTGCCTCCCGGTCCTCCTTTAGTATAGCCAGGTTGAACCGCTGGTCCACCTGCATCATGGGGGACTCGGACGCTGGCACGAAGTCGACGTCCATCGTCTCATACCCATCGAGGGCCTTCTGCGCCGTGACCTCCGCCATGAACATTGGATCGGCTTCCTCCTCCTCGTAGCTTGGCTCCAGAGAATTCAGGGATTGGCCCGCCGCAAGGGGAGCTTGGGAACGGAGGTCTCTGGCGCTGACCAACGTCGTGATTTCTGCGCGGCGATCCGGCGTCAGCATCTTGTAGTACGTGATCTTGTGGTGCACCATGGCTTTCCGGGGAACTAGGGGACGCTTGATGCGGGCTAGGGGGTCGAAAGGTGGGGGAAGGGGCTGGAGATTAGGTGTGGTTTTAGGGCAGTGGCTGGCGTAGGCCGAGCAGCGAAGGTTCTGGTGTGAATAGTGGTTCCGGTGACGACCGGTCAATCGGTTTTGACTGTACATCGCTCTTGTCGCGTTCGCGTTGCAGCCCGACACATTGGACCCTCCACATCACTCACCGAATGGAACGCGCTTCGTCTTGCGTTTTCGCTCGCTTGTGGGACCGCAGTTGAGAGCAAACCAACGTCCCTCCCCCTCCCCCGCCCGCGTCATTTTATGCGGAGTAAATAAAAACAGAGGGAGTATACTACGGATGAGGATCCCCTGACGTGGCCGAACCCATTGAGTAACTGACATGCAGGGCCTAGCAAGCATGGGGTCCGCCAGTAAGTGACCGAAAGGGAGGTAAGGCAGGGATACGTATGTGAAAGGAGCTTCCAATGATATAATTTTCACATTATACATCTCATGTACTATTAATCTTGTCAATAGTCAAATGCGGTTTTGAAAAACGCATTAGAGCATGGTTAATAATATAGCCAGTCGATGGCTATAAGGAACTGCCATGTCATCTATAGCCATCATCTATTATATGCACTCATACAGTAGTGTGGGCTATAAGGTTGGCTATTTCCCGCAAAAAAATAAGGTTGGCTATTGTATTAGTACTTTTTTCCATCTCCTCTCCATCTCTTTCTTCATATTTAGTGTACGTATTTAACTAGGAATGCGTATATAGCTAGGCTCTTGCATGAGAGCTCACTCCCCTTACTTTTTCACATCTCTCTCCTCCACATAGGCCCTATATAAATGGAAGGAGGGAGTACAACTATGAGCACTACATACTCTAGTACAGATGTTGTCAGTACTCCACTAGTACTATTGGACAGGGAGCTTAAAAAAGTTACTATTGGACTGGCTATGCGTGGCAAAATCCTAGTAGGAAGAGCATGCCCGAGAACAAGCACATTCACGTTGTTGAAAACAAATTGGAAACCACCTCGAGTACAAATCTAGGAGTACGTACGAATCTAACAATATTGATTGGGCATTGTTAAATGTTGATACTTTTTTTATCAAAGTAGAGATACTTTGACTACACATAAAACTTATATGTAAAGTAGAAAGGATAGGAGGGAGTATATTGTACGTTCAAAAACGAAATGAACATTGAATACCCTTTATATATGATTTGCGGATGCTATGATCACCGGTTCAAAATTTCAAATCCACCTTAGGTATCACACATGCACCCACTCGTTCTCTCTCGATTTCATCTCAGGGTCCGGAGCTCGATTGAAAGAGGACTAGGGTGGGTACAATACGTTCGTTTCACTTATGAACGTACAATATACTCCCTCTGATCCCCACAGACCCCCCCACGGGTCATCTCTATCATAGAAACAGACCAAACCTTTATCTCCTTGCACGACACGCAATTGATCTCTGAACATCAATCGATCTCGTCAACATGTGTTGGGGCATGAACCGAATGGGATGTCAAAACTAAGATGCAAAGCGACACGTAGTGGAGGCAAAGTGAAACTTCAAACGAACCATTTGTTTGTATGCATGTCAGACAAATTACAAATAAACATTGGAAATACAAGCATGGTCTAGGCCCACATGCGAATGATACTCGACGGAATGTTCAAATGAGGCATGCGGGAGGATGGACTCGACCGGAGGGCGACATGATCGATGGAGAAGAGGGTTGGAGAGGAATGAGAAATAAGGAAATGCCACATGATTATACTTGAACGGCTTAAATAAACAATAAGTTGTCTCGCTTGGCCTACATAGTGAAAGGCCTAATGCGCAACGCGGAGCACTGACGCTCGAATATGGCCGGGAAAACAGGGAAACCGACATGTGGGGCACACCTGTCGGGACGATGTTGCGCAAACTAGTCCAATGGAGGAGCTGGCCCACGACCTCCTCGCCACCGGCAACCGTTCATGTGGGTCGTGGGGGCCAACAACGTGGCGCAGCTCCAGCACCGCCTCTGGACATGGCGACCGCGGTGAGCGACACGCTCATCGTTGCTAGACACGGTCAGTTTCAGTGTGCCGAGGGTGGCGTTAGTGCTGTGGCACGACCAATAGTATGTTTGGTTTGTGCCCAAGGTTGCCCCATCAAAGCATTGGGTAGCCAAAATTTTTGTTGAGGTTTTGGCTGCCCATGATTTGGCCGACATCGGCAAGAAAAATGAACTAGAGTTGGCTAGAGTTCATTGGCATGCCAAAAAAATGGCAACCATCCAAACAAAGACCAATCTTTGGGTCATGACCAAAATTTTGGTAAGGTGCACTTTGGCCACAATCCAAACACACCCCAACACCCGGCTCGTCGAGGATGCACGGGGCGCCGGGACGCGTCCGCAGAGTGGTGTAGCGCAGCCAACTGCATCCTCACGACCTTAGACCATGCCGGGTCGTCTTGCTTTTTCAATGACATGCGTCGATTGCATGTGAGCAAAGGGCATTTCCAACGTTGCCACGACCACAGCTGACTACCCTGGCACACCAAAAACCCTTGTCCCTCACACTGTCACGCGGTGCGTTCCCAGCCGGCGCTAGCTGCCTGCGTTCATGCCGTCCGTCTGTATGCCGTCGTTAAGAGGCTCGGTGCCCGAGAAACCAACTCCGGCGACTTAATGATGCACCAGGATGCTTGGCCTCATTGGAATGCACTACTTAAAGCGGCAACGCCCAGCTAACCTCCACACCATAGCGCATCGTCCTCCTACCTGGCACCACATCCACCATGACCGCAAGCACGAACGCTCTGCAGGAGAGCTTGTCTTTGGGGATGGAGCTCGAGGTCGCTGCCCTTGCTCAAGTCGCCGCACAAGCGGTGGCCACGCTAGCGGCTGACGATGGGAGCACTGTCAGCCACGCGTCCTACTTGCCACCGTCGAACGTCTGGCACCGCCGAGGTTGGGGACTCCTCCGAGGATGAGTAGGGCACGGGAGGCGGCAGGGCATGGTGTGCCAACTGGCCGGTCCATCTCCCGTTTTCTACTTTTCCTCGACGAAGACCGCACCTTCACTTCACGGGTCTTGAACCCCGCCCCCGTACATGGAGATCGTAGATGGAGGACGTTGGTTTCCGCCGTAGAATAGGTTTAGGGTCGGGTCTCTTTTATTTTTCTGTCCTATAAAAGTTCGAAATGTAATGAAAATCTGCCGTGTTTGTATTAATCTCGGTCGGTGTATATGAACTTTCACAATAATATAGTATATTGTAGGAGTACTAGCAAGATGCCCGTGCGTTGCACAGAAGATCAAGATGTTGTGGGAGAAAAGGATGAACGAGGGAAGGCCTTATCTGCAAATGCACATTCACGCATTTCACATCTACGGGAACCTACGAAAGGGTTAACGTAAATTGCCTCTCTCTCTACTCCCCTGATTTTCATGGTGGTGGGCCCCTCCCCCCCCCCAATCTACAATCAACAGCTCACACATTTCACATTATGTTAATTACGTAACTGGGATTACATAGGTGTAGCATTACTCATCCTAAAAACCCAAGTAAGCCAACCTCCCAGCATATCGCGCGGGAAAAGACCTGGCCGCGCCGTTTTAGTCGGGATTACTACTAGTAGTATCGATGGATC
>NC_041384.1:42795733-42891688 GCF_002162155.2 Triticum dicoccoides | reverse complement strand
ATTGTAGGAGTACTAGCAAGATGCCCGTGCGTTGCACAGAAGATCAAGATGTTGTGGGAGAAAAGGATGAACGAGGGAAGGCCTTATCTGCAAATGCACATTCACGCATTTCACATCTACGGGAACCTACGAAAGGGTTAACGTAAATTGCCTCTCTCTCTACTCCCCTGATTTTCATGGTGGTGGGCCCCCCCCCCCCCCCAATCTACAATCAACAGCTCACACATTTCACATTATGTTAATTACGTAACTGGGATTACATAGGTGTAGCATTACTCATCCTAAAAACCCAAGTAAGCCAACCTCCCAGCATATCGCGCGGGAAAAGACCTGGCCGCGCCGTTTTAGTCGGGATTACTACTAGTAGTATCGATGGATCGCGCGAAGCAACAAGTTTTTTTTAGGGCCGAAGCACCTAGTTTAAAAGGAAAAAAAGGCGGCACACTCACAGCACCCCTGTCGCGGTCGCATTGCACCCCACACACGTTCGGTCCTGCACACGGCTCACACAAACGGAACGCGCTTCGGCTTGCCTCCTCACTGACACGTGGGACTGCACTTGGAGCAACCGACCATGCGCCAAACTCCCCCCGCCCACCGCGTGAAAATCCTCCCCCCACCCAAACATTCCCCCAAATCCTAGATTCAACCGCCCTTCGGCCAACTAGCCAATAATATTCCCCAAACCCCCCTCCCCCTCGTCCCCCTCCACTCCATTCGCTCCGCCAAAGCCGCCGTCCCCGCCACGCCGATACGTCGGCTCCGCAGTTCATCGAGGGGACGCACGACGATCCTCTCGCTCCCACAGTACGCTCTCGTAGACTACCGTCCTCTAGCCACGCCGCCACCGCTGGCGACGTTCTTGTGGAGGCACACGGGGGTCAGCACCGCCACCGCTGGCGATGTTCGTGTGGACACGCACGGTGGTCAGCTTCTCCCATGGTACACGCATTCCAGACTGAGGCCCCGTGCATGTCGGTGTAGCGCTGAATGTCAGTTGATAGACGCTGTTAATCTCACTGTTTTCCGAAGTAGTTTACAGTCAATATGCTCTGCTTAAGAAGCTTCCTTGCCCTGTTCTGCACTCAATCTGCTTAGCTGAGATGGCATGCCAAGGCCGATCAGTTGCTAAAATATCATGCCATATATTTATTGTGACGTAGATTGCCATGGTCTAGTAGCCAATCTGTTAGGTGAAATAGCTCTACACCGTTTTATACTCGATCTTTGTTGCTGCGATGGCCTTCGATAGTTCGATGGCTATGTGCTCGGCCTCATTGACTGCTGAAACAGCCTGCCTTAATTTAGCACTCAAATCTGTTTGCTGAATTAGTTTAACATATATTTCATTACTTAGATCTGCTCGTCCAAATATCTTGCCATAGCTTTAGTCATCGACCTAGGTATTTTCTTCTGGACTTCATAAAAAAGCTTATATGTTTTTCCTGTAATATCTAGTAGAAGAACTAATTTGTATGTCTAACAGATGGACAGGACTTGGATAACTTCTGCTCGAAGATTCTTCGTTGCATATGTCGAGGGGTTTGAAAACTTCATGAACTTTGTCAGAGTTGAGTACGGTGGTCCGAAATCAGATGTGCTCTGCCCGTGTAGCAGTTGTATGAAGTTACAAGACCCGAGTCAACTGTGCAAAATCATCTACACTTGTATGGGATGTCGGTCACATATACTAGGTGGGTTCATCATGGTGAAGCTGTGAACGTCAATGTTATTGACTACGTGGAAGCAGCAGATCACCATCTTGATCTGCCTGATGCTCAGGTGGAAGAGGAGGAGGAGGAGGTGGTGGTGGAGCCAGTGATTTGACCAACATTGAAACAATGCTACGAAATGCTCGTGCATTCCGTGAACCTTCACTTGCAGAAGAAAAATGGTGGGCCTGCATGTTGGAACAATGCAACGTGGCTGTCACCACAGGAAATAAGCTGTCAGTATTCTCAGCTATGGTCACCTTTCTTCAGGTGAACACATCTGAGCGGATGACCAACAAATCATTCGATGCGATGTTGGCTGCTTTCCGCAAAGCTTTCCCAGATGCGTCTGAGCTGCCACACACCTACAGTAAAATGAAGAATTTCCTTCGTGTAGTTGGAATTGGATATGATATGATCCATGTTTGTAAGAATAATTGTGTTCTATTCCGGAAGGATTATGCCAACTTAAGTGAATGCCCGAAATGCAAATATCAAGATGGAAAGATGGCGATGCTGTGAAGAGGATTCCTCATAATGTTCCGAGACATTTTCCAATTACACCAAGATTGCAGAGGTTGTTTCATGATGCTGAAACAAGAGAGGATGTACTGTGGCATTCTAGGAACCAGGAGTACAGAGATCAGAATGTTATGAGCCATCCATCACATGGTAGTGAGTGGAAAAGCTTCAATCAGAAGCATGAAAAGTTTGCTGCTGACCTGAGAAACATTAGACTTGGCTTAGCTTCAGATGGATTTGACCCATTTGGCCACCAGAGCGCCACATATAGCATGTGGCCAGTGCTTGTTATCCCTTACAACATGCCTCCAAATGTCTGCACCAAAGAATCAAAGTACATGATGGCCTTGCTCATCCCAGGTCCAAAAAGTCCTGGAAAGGATTTTGATTTGTTCATGGAGCCTCTTGTGGAGGAACTTCAACAGCTATGGAGGGGTGTTCTCACTCGAGACCTATATAGCAGCCCACCAGCTGATTTCTTTCTGTGTGCTGTTATAATTTGGTGCATCCATGATTATCCGGCTTTGGGCACTATGTCAGGGCGAACGACACATGGTTACAATGCATGTGTTCACTGTGACAGGAATCCGCTGTCATAAGCAATACTTATTAAGATCTGTTACATTGGACACCGCCGTTTCCTTGCCAAGGACAAGCCGCATCCTAGAAAATACCGAAGACATGTGTTCAATGCAAAGCATGAAAACCGTGATGCGCCAAAGAGGCTCACCGCCAATGAGTTGCAAGTAGAATTAGAGATGGTCAGGCATATTACACCAGGAAACCATCCTGATAATGTTAGCGGGAAAAGGAAGCATGGCACGGCAGAAGAGAGATTTTTGTTTACCCGCAGGTCCACTTTGTGGGACTTGGAGTATTGGAAAGATTTGGATCTGTGGCATAATCTTGATGTGATGCACATCGAGAAAAATATATGTGACAGCATTATCGGCACACTTCTTAATATTGAAGGCAAGACGAAAGATACCTTAAAATCTAGGATTGATTTGACACACCTGGGTATCAGACAGGATTTGCAGGTACAAGATGAAGGTAAACCACGGGATATGGCACCAGCTGTGTACGTCTTGGACAAGGTAAAAAGAAAAGAATTCTGCGAGGTCATGTCACGTGTGAGATTCCCACATGGATTTGCTTCCAACCCTGAAAGGAGAGTCAGTGCAGATGGAAACAAGGTACAAGGGCTAAAAACTCATGACTGCCACATCCTACTTCAAAGGGTTTTACCTGTTATCTTTAGAGGATTGGGCCGCCCTGACTTATACAGAGCAGTTGCAGAGTTGGGACAATTCTTCAGGGAACTCTGCAGTAGAAATATCAGGATAGATGCTTTGGAGCATCTTAGAGACAAGATACCAACTATCATATGTGACCTTGAGAAGATATATCCTCCAGCCTTCTTTGATGTGATGGTGCATTTGGCTGTTCATCTACCTGATGAGGCACTACTTAGAGGTCCGGTACAGTATGGATGGATGTACCCTATTGAAAGGCGGCTAGGCACTTTCAAGAGCTAGGAACAGAGCTAGACCCGAGGGTTCCATTGCAGAGGCCTACATTGCTACAGAAGTGTTGACATTCTGCTCAAAATACATTGAAACAGCTGATCAGCTTAGCAAAGAGGTGGATGAAGACAATCCCGGGTTCAATGTTTTTGATTATTCTGTTCGAGTTACAGGGAAGAGTCGACAAGAGGACAAACCTAAAGATTTTGACAAAATGGTTTGGTATGTGTTGAATAACTGTCATGAGATACTACCTTATATCAAGTAAGTGCTAAGTACTGCAGCTTATACATCATAATCTACTAAACTTGCAGCACATTCTTATATATTTAGATGTTTGACGCGATCACTATGTTGTGCAGCATCTACAAAAAGGAGTTACTACCGCAAAATCCAAGAAACATTGACAAACTGGTTATGGCAGGATTTGCGAAATGGTTCAAGAGCCATGTAAGCTTTTGAATTGCACTGTCAGTTTTTTTAATATATTGAGTACATAAGGTGATCAGCTTGTCTACTTTCTAACCATAGGTTAAGAAGATGCGGGAGGATGGGCAGGCAGTTGATGATGCCCTTTACTCACTAGCAATGGGTCCTGATACTCGAGTAAGACACTATGAATCTTGCGTTGTTGGAGTTGTGCGCTACAACACCCTTGCACGAGACAAAGGCAGGAAGACACAAAACAGTGCCATCATGAGCACGGATACGTATGACAAAGAGACAACTGAAATGTATGCTAACATAACAGACATTGTTCAGTTGCAGTATATCTCCAGTTTCGAAGATCATCGGTGTGTGGTTCTGTTGTGCTGTCGTTGGTATAACCTGTTTTCCAGGATCTTAAAACCCGGAGCTGATGATTATTTCAAATCCATCAATGTCACGGCGGCATACCAGACCAACGAGCCTTTTATTTTGGCAAATCAAGCAACATAGATATTTTTCTTGGAAGACACATTTGCACATAGCGATGACTTGAGAGTAGTGCAAAGGTTTGAGCAGAGGAATTCGTTTAATGAAGTTGCACAACAAGATGATGCTTACACTGCTCCTGATGTACAAGATAACATAGATTTCCTAATATCTTTGAGAACCATCACGTCAATGACGCCGGCGAAAAGATTGCGTGTCGTGCTGTGGACATACAAGAGTTGATCAAGAAGAAGCCAACGTTCGAGGATGTTGAGGACGAAGAAGAAGATGACACCATGGGGAATTACGATTCAGACTGATACACATGGCGAAGATGTTCAGACTAATACACATGGCGAAGATGTTGATGCTGCTGCTGCGGATGATGATTACATTGCTTTTGTCTTATTTGCCTGTCAGAAGACATTTTTTATCTACTATGTGAAATTGTGTTTTCTATGACAACTGAAACCTGATGAACATGTTGTTTAGTATTTTCCTGTGAGAACATCACTTGTCATGTATGCTGATTTGTGTTTGGTGATTGTATGACGACTAAAACATGATGACATTATTGTTTAGTTGTACTCATATTTGGCTGTGAAACTTGAATTTGATGACATAGTTTGTTGTTGGACTGCAATTTGCTCGACGTCTTCGAATGAGAACAAAGCTGACCCAACAGGTCCTTTGCTAATTTATTTATTTATTACCAAAAGGGCCTCTACTATTTATTTATTTATTAGCAAAAGGGGATACCCCTGATTTCCGGTGATATAAATCATTAGATGTTCACAACACTACACCCAGCCTGCTACACAGGTTTCATTCATTACTAGTTTCAGCAAAGTGCTCATGTCATAGCCACTGAATACATCACGAGTGCTACATACACTGCAAATAAAGAGACAATCATCCTACAGAGCACACCGATTTTGCCCATTATCTTCACAAGCTCTTTCATCTCCTCATTGTTGTCAAGGCCGTTCAGCAGCTGTTGCTTGGCCATGATCAGAGGAACTGAATCTTTAACCTTCTGCTCTGCATCTTCCTCTTCTGTCGTTCCTTCAGTTACTTGTCCAACACCCCAACCTGCTGGTATTGGGATTCCTCGGCTAACCAAATAATCAGCGTAGTTTCACTCCCCCACATCAGCAACTTCCCAGAAATACAAATCACACGAATCTTCCCTTTTCTGCACGAATCAAATTGGAAGATCATCAAGCAAACTATTAAAAAATCAGCAACTGAAAGCAGCAGAACAACACTTAAACATATTATTACCCCATGATTCAGGCATTTGTAGAAGACTCAACCAGGGTTGAGGATTGTGGTTGAGACGCGACGGATGACTCTGGGTGATTTGCAGCAGTGGCACCACACCAACCGGAGCGGGTTGCGATGAGCAACGGGCTTTGGCGCGCGTGCCAGCGGGGGTGTGATGAGAACCACATGCAATGGTACGGGTGGCGACTTGGCGCATATTTGGTTGTTGCCTGCTTAAGAGCAGGTGGACGAGCAGCCAGAGGACATGGTTGCTGTGGCCAGAGCTTCTGATGCTAGGCAGAGTAAGTAGAGAAGAGGAGAAGCGAACGTTGGATATGTCAGTTTCATTACTTGTAGAGTAGCATAGCACCATATATAGTCATAGTCTAGGTTTGGATTCGAACCAGCTACAGGAGCACGTCTCTCTTTTTTCTAAAACTCAGCAATGTCTCTTTACTGGTACACTAGCTTATTCTGTACGCCTTCTCAAGTCTTTGATTCCTCCACCTGACATCTGGGACCCACCGGAAGGGCCTCTGTATTTTGCAAAAAAATGTGCCCCCCGCTGACAGGTCGGACCCACCAGCTATCTTCGCACGCAAGGAAGTGCCTCCTTATTACACACAAAAATGAATACTCCCCCTGCCAGCTGGAACCCAGCATCGTGGGAGGCTGACTTGTGGGCCTACCAAGTTGACGGGGACTGAGGGCTTTGTCAACTTAGTCAATATGAACAATTCTAGCTCCAGTTACCGTACGATGTTCATCCAACGGCAGTAGTGCTTCTTCAACCTCTGGTCTTCTTGCTCCAGCCGCCCAAACCAGCGCCGATCGTGCCGTGTGCTCCTGCCTCCTGTGGCCGGCTGTGATGATGCGGAGGCCTCACCGCCCCCTACTACTCCCACCGCTGGCCAGGGCATCCCTCTACTCACCCACACCCTCTGTTATTCTGCGGCGACAGCAGCCTCACACCGCAGCCGAACCAGTGAACCCTCGTACTCCTCTCCGTGTGGGCATCCACTGACGCATCTTTCCCGGCTCCGCGTCGTCCCCTTCCTAGGCCTCGCTGTCGTCCACCGCCTTGGTGCTCTCGGCACGGCGTGGTAAATGTGGTCAATGACCGACTTCCATCGGAAGAGTACTGTACGTGGAGAGGCTGACAACTGGGTCCACGGCCGCAGCTGGGTCCACGGCCACAACCCAGTTTTTTGTGATTTGCTAAGTAAGTCGCTTTGTCAGGCCTGTTGGGCTGCAAATCTTTCAAGACGAGGAGAGCTTCATTCGGCTGGCCGAGAAAATGGCCTATCAGTAATGAGAAATGGGTTGTACATTTTTAAAACACATCAAACTGACAATTAGTTTCAAATTTCTTTTTTTCATTTCGAGATTTTAAATTGCATTGATTTTTATGCATGGACAATTTGTTGGATTTTATATTGATATACATTTATTTTTAAAATCAGTTTGAATGTGACTTGAAATTTCGGGATTAAAAACAGTTCGGACCGCACTGAAATATGCAAAATTTCATATAATTTTTTAACCGTGGCCACAATATGGGCTGTAATGCTAACAAAAAGAATATGGGCTCCAAAAAAACCTTAAGAATTAGCAAATGGGTTGTATATTATTAGAAATAATGGCAGATGGGCCGTATGATGTTTTCCATAGATTTGAGGCTTTCCTAAAAAAAAGGTTGACGCACAAGCAGTGATTGTTGGATGTCCATCCAACGGTCGTCGTGCTTCTTCAATCTCTGCTCTTCCTGCTCCAGCCACTCAAACAAGCGTCGGCGGGACTGCTTGCTCTCTCCTCCCCGTGGCCGGCTACGTTACCGCGCAGGCCTCACCACCCCACCATACTCCCATCGCTGGCCTAGCCATCCCTCTACTCACCCACACCTGCTGTTATTCTCCGATGATGGCAGACGAACCAGTAAACCCTCGTACAGTCGTACTCCCCTCCGCTGGGAAACAACTGTCGAGTCTTCTCTGCCTCCGTATCGTTCCCTTCCTAGGCCTCCCCGTCGTCCACCGCCCTGGTGCTCTCGGCGCGGCTTGGTCAACATGGTCAACGACCGACATGCATCTGAAGTGGACTGTACGTGGAGAGGCTGACAGCTGGGTCCACGGCCGCACGCAAGGAAATGCCTCCTTATTACGCGCAAAATAATGATTTCTCCACCTGACATCTGGGACCCACCGAAAGGGCCTCAGTATTTCGCAAAAAAACGTTACCGCCGCTGACTGCTTGGACCCATCAGCTATATCTTCGCACGCAAGGAAGTGCCTCCTTATTACGCACACAAAAATGAATACTCCTCCTGCTAGCTGGGACCCAGTATAGTGGTAGGCTGACTTGTGGGCCTACTAAGTTGACGGGGACGAAGGGCTTTGTCAACTTAGTCAATATGCACGATTCTAGCTCCAGTGACCGTATGATGTCCATCCAACGGCCGTAGTGCTTCTTCAACCTCTGGTCTTCTAGATCCAGCCGCCCGAACCAGCGCCGGTCGTGCCTCGTGCTCCTGCCTCCCGCGGTCGGCTGCGATGCGGCGGAGGCCTCACCGCCCCCTACTACTCCCACCGCTGGCCAGGGCATCCCTCTACTCACCCACACCCCCTGTTATTCTGCGGCGACGGCATCCTCACACCGCAGCGAACCAGTGAACCCTCATACTCCTCTACGCGTGGGCATCCACTGTCGCGTCTTCCTCGGCTCCGCGTCGTCCCCTTCCTAGGCCTCGCCGTCGTCCACCGCCCTAGTGCTCTCGGCGCGGCGGGGTCAACGTGGTCAAGGAACGACTTCCATCGGAAGAGTACTGCACGTGGAGAGGCTGACAGCTGGGTCCACAGCAGCCGCAAGGAAGTGCCTCCTTATTACACGGAAAATAATTATTCTTCCGCCTGACAACAGGGACCCACCGGACGGGCCACCGTATTTTGCGAAAAAACGTTTCCCCCTGACTACTGGGACCCACCGGACGGGCCACCGTATTTCGCGAAAAAAAATGTTCCCCCCGCTGTAAGCTCGGACCCACCGAAAGTGCCCCTTATTACGCACAAAAAAATGAATACTCCCCCTGCTAGTTGGGACCCACCTTGGTGGGTGGCTGACTCGTGGGCCTACTAAGTTGACAGGGACAGAGTGCTTTGTCAACTTAGTCAATATGAACGATTCTAGCTCCAGTGACCATACGATGTCCATCCAATGGCCGTAGTGCTTCTTCAACCTCTGGTCTTCTTGATCCAGCCGCCCAAACCAGCGCCGGTCGTGCTGCATGCTCCTGCCTCCCGTGGTCGGCTGTGCTGCCACGGAGGCCTCACCGCCCCTACTGTTCCCACCGCTGGCCAGGCCCAGCGGTGACGGCAGCCTCACACCGCAGCCGAACCAGTGAACCCTCGTACTCCTCTCCGAACGGGCTTCCACTGCCGCGTCTTCCCGGCTCCGCGTCATCCCCTTCCTAGGCCTCGCCGTCGTCCACCGCCCTGGTGCTCTCGGCGCGGCGTGGTCAACATGGTCAGGGAACGACTTCCATCAGAAGAGTACTGTACGTGGAGAGGCTGACAGCTGGGTCCACGGCGCAGCAAGGAAGTGCCTCCTTATTACGCGCAAAATAATTATTCCTCCACCTGACAGCAGGGACCCACCGGACGGGCCACCGTATTTCGCGAAAAAATGTTTCCCCTGACTGCTGGGACCCACCAGCTACATCTTCGCACGTAAGGAAGTGCATCCGGGCAAAAAAATGATTCACCCCCTGACTGCTGGGACCCACCAGCTACATCTTCGCACGCAAGGAAGTGCCTGACAGTCGAGACCCACCTGGTCGAAGCATACGTAGCGTTGTCATTCTGGTCGCGAACGTGTACATACATACTGGTCGATGTAGAGGTGTGCACGTGTCGTAGCAGAGGTGCACACGTAGCATGTACACGTACATACAGCGGCCAGGGTGCAAGAAAGTAAATACGACCACGTACATACATACGGGCGGGGTATCGAACGCCTACTCGCGCGTACGTACGGCTAGGGCTCGTGTACATAGCTGGGTCAGAATGGAGAAACAGTGTCATCGTCGTGTTCATGGGGAGCCAACCGGCTAGGTCGGAACATAATGCGTCGTCGTGTTCATCGGGAGGGCTTGGACAGAACAGCCGATGGAAACGAGGCCTGGCGTACCGCAGAACGGAGGAAACGGCCTTGTGTTCAATCGGTCACGTTCTAAACGGGGTCCTGTTCATTGGGAGGGGTCTGGCGTACCGCAAAACGGAGGAAACGGGCCTCCTATGGTCGAAACGGGGGTCCTGTTGATCGGGAGGGGTGTGGCGTACCGCAAAACAGAGGAAACGGACTTGTGTTGGAGCTCTACGGTCGAAACGGGGGTCCTGTTCATCGGGAGGGGTGTGGCGTACCGCAAGACGGGACTCCACAGGATACTGTTCATCTCCACCGTCGACCCCCTCCAGCCTCCACGGGCTACTGTTCATCCACCATCGACCTCCTCCAGCCTCCACCCGCGAGTGTTCATCCATGGACTCCTGTTCATCTAGCCTCCACCGCGCGCTACTCCACCGGCTACTATTCAACCAGCCCTCTCCACAGGCTCCTGTTCAACCACCCCTCCACGGCCTACTGTTCATCCAGCCCTCCACCATCTACTGTTCATCCAGCCCTCCATGGGGTGGTCCTGTTCATCCTGCCCTCCACGGGGTCCTGTTCATCCAGCCCAAACCGGCTCGATCGATCGAGGTCCTGTTCATCCAGAGGCAACACCACGGGGTCCTGTTCATCCACCCCCACCGGGAACTGTTCATCCAAACCCCCCTAGCAACGCTCACTATTCATCCAGAGGAAGCATCGATCGGCTTCAGTTAGCAGCAGTAGCGAAGGAATCGCTCGATCGAGTTCAGTTAACAGCCATCGATCGATCGCTCGGGTTCTGTAACACGTAGCCTGCAGCGCAATCGCTCGGGTTCAGTTAGAGCCCAATGCCTCGCACCCACGCGCGTGCGTGTATGAGAGAAACGCGCATCGCTCGGCCCCGACCACCCACCGTAACCGGGAACACCCGATATTTTCCTCGCCCTTGCTTCTACCATGGTTTTTTCGTCATGGAAGGCCCAAAGAATGTCATGCAGCTGCGTCTCCGGCCCGCCCAAGACGAAAAGCCCGTTTTCTGTCATGATTTTTTGTCATATAAGTAGCACCCCACCACATCTACGATGATACCGGGTTTTGTCACAATTATAGTCATAGAAGTGTCATAAGTATGACAGAAAAAAAATTCATTCGGCCCAAAATGTCACGGATGTGTCTTTTTTTGTAGTGATTAGAGCATGTGCATGTAGTTCAAATTTTAATTATACACATGAATGCATTGAAAACTTAGTTAATGCATAAAAATGTCCAAACGAACCTTGAAAAATCCCAAAAATTGACACAACACTCTTGTTGTTCTATGTTGACACGAGAAATTTGTTGAAGCAATAAGAGGCAATGGATATCGTTTTGTCCCCAAAGGTGGGACGTTCCCTACCGAAACCATCATGCTTGTTGTAAGAAGCTATGGTTTGTGAGAAGCATATACCCAAACCTACCGCAAATGGGACAAAAAAATTACCACGACATGTTGATACTGCTCCATGATAGCATGCCAAGTTTCATGAATTTCAGACGATTTTTGGATTTACTAGAATTTAAAAACTAGGTATCTCAATGTTTGCGGCCGAGTGATGGTGGCAGGGTGTTTGACATTCATTCCCATTTCTTGCATGGGACCTAAGCATGCAACCAAGGACATATATTTGAATTTTCAACCAATTTATATGCATTAGAGCATGTGCATGTAGTTCAAATTTGAATTATGCACATGAATGCATTGAAAACTTAGTTAATGCATAAAAATGTCCAAACGAACCCCGAAAAATCCCAAAAATTGACACAACACTCCTATTGTTCTATGTTGACATGAGATAAATTTTGAAAGCAATAAGAGGCAATGGATATCGTTTCGTCCCCAAAGGTGGGACGTTCCCTACCGAAACCATCAGGCTTGTTGTGAGAAGCTCTGGTTTGTGAGAAGCATATCCCCAAACCTGCCCCAAATGGGACAAAAAATTTACCATGGCATGTTGATGCCGCTCCATGACAGCATGCCAAGTTTCATGAATTTTAGATGAGCTTTGGATTTACTAGAATTTAAAAACCAGGTATATCAATGTTTGCGGCCGAGTGACGGTGGCAGGGTGTTTGACATTCATTCCCATTTCTTGCATGGGAACTAAGCATGCAACCAAGGACACAGATTTGAATTTTCAACCAATTTATATGCATTAGAGCATGTGCCTGTAGTTCAAATTTGAATTATGCACATGAATGCATAGAAAACTCAGTTAATGTATAAAAATGTCCAAGCGAACCCCAACAAATCCCAAAAATTGACAGAACACTTCTGTTGTTCTATGTTGACACTAGGAAAAAAATTGAAAACGAGAAGAGGCAATGGATATCATTTCATCCAGAAAGGTGAAACGTTCCCTACCGAAACCATCAGGCTTGTTGTGAGAAGCTCTGGTTTGTGAGAAGCATATCCCCAAACCTACCCAAAATGGGACAAAAACTTTACCACGGCATGATGATGTCGCTCCATGATGCGGCTTGAAGCTACGTCGGTATTTCCCCAAAGAGGAAGGGATGATGTAGCACATCAGCAGTAGGTATTTCCCTTAGATGTGAAACCAAGGTCATCGATCTAGTAGGAGAACCAAGCAACACAACGTAAACAGCACCTGCACACAAATAACAACTTCTCGCAACCCGACGTCTAAAAGGGGTTGTCAAACCCTTTCGGGTAGCGGCGCCAGAAATTGGCACTTGGACGGGAGAAGATCGAACGCCAAATAAAATAAATAAGAATAAATTGCAGCGAGGTATTTTTGTATTTTTGGTTTAATAGATCTGAAAGTAAATGCAAAGGAAAAGTAGATCGCAAAGGCAAATATATGAGAAAGAGACCCGGGAGCCGTAGGTTTCACTAGTGGCTTCTCTCGAGAAAAATAGCAAACGGTGGGTGAACAAATTACTGTTGGGCAATTGATAGAACTTCAATAATCATGACAATATCCAGGCAATGATCATTATATATGCATCACGTCCAAGATTAGTAGACCGACTCCTGCCGGCATCTACTACTGTAGAATTGGCATTTTATCATGCTCAGATAAAAAATGAGAATTATTTTCGTGAGAGCAAAAGTTTCTGTTTTTCAGCAAGATCAAACAACTATCACCCAAGGAGATCCTAAAGGCTTTACTTGGCACAAACACGAATTAAAACACAAAAAACACAATCATAACAGTAGCATAATTGTGCAAACACTCAAGAACAGAAAGCAAAAGGCAAAAATAAATTTTATTCATTGGGTTTCCTCCCAACAAGCGCTATAGTTTTACGCCCTTAGCTAGGCATGAAGCGAGGATCTAAGTTTGTCATCTTTGGTTCGAGGTCCTATAAGATGCCCTCATGATTGATTCATATGGTGGCCTAATTCTTGTGCTAGGGAAGTGTTCCATACCCTTCCTCAAAGGAAATTGGAACTTAATATTGCCTTCTTTCATATCAATCACGGCACTGATATTGCGTAAAAATGGTCTACCAAGAATAATTTGACAAGATGGATTGCAATCAGTATCAAGAACAATAAAATCTATGGGCACATAATTCCTATTTGCAAGGATAAGAACAACATTAGTCCTTCCCATAGGCTTTTTAATAGTTGAATCCGCCAAGTGCAAATTTAAAGAGCATTCTTCAAGATCGGTAAGACCAAGCACATCACATAAAGATTTCAGAATTGTAGAAACACTAGCACCCAAGTCACACAAAGCAAAACACTCATAATTTTTAATCTTGACTCTGATAGTAGGTTCCCATTCATCATGCAATTTTCTAGGAATTGATACTTCTAATCCATTTTTTCTTCAAAATCTTTCATCATAGCATCAACAATATGTTTAGTAAAAGCTTTATTTTGTTCATAAGCATGGGGTGAATTTATCATGGATTGCAACAAACAAATACAATCAATCAAAGAGCAACTATCATAATTAAAGTCTTTGTAATCCAAAGGAGTGGGCACATCAGTAGTTAAAGTCTTGACCTCTTCAAACCCACTTTTATCAATTTTCTCAACAAGATTTTCACCCTCCGGAATATTGGGACGCCTTCTAGCTAAAGTTGACTCTTCTCTAGTCCCTTTTTCATGAGTCTTAACTTTACTAAACAAGGAATCAATAAAGAAACACCAATCATTTTAAGATCTTCATCACTTTTACCTAAGTAATCACTAGAAAATGCTTTTTTCTAAAAATTCTCTTTTAGCTCTAAGCATAGCAGTTCTTTTCTTACTTTAATCCATAGAAAAAAAGGAGATTTAATTGATTCATCAACCTTAGGCACACAAAAATTCATCTCGAGATTTTCCTCATCATGAGAAATTCTATCAACACTTCTAGACAAATCATCAATCTTACTCAACTTTTCTTCTATGGAAGTGTTGAAACTTTTTGCGTGTTGATAAATTCTTTAATATTATTATCAAGATCAGTGGTGTTCCTTTTATTATTATAAGATTGATTTCCATAGGAATTACCATAATTATTACAGGAATTACTAGGAAAAGGCCCAGGATTAAAATTACCTCTATAAGCATTGTTGTTGAAATTATTTCGAGAAATAAAATTCACATCTATGGCTTTGCTCAATCAAACTAGACAAAGGCATATCATTAAAATCAATAGGCGCACTTTTACTAGCAACCAATTTCATGAGAGCATCAACTTTTTCACTCAAAGAAGAAATTTCTTCAACCGAATTAACTTTTTTACTAGTACGGGCTCTTTCGGTATGCCATTGCGAATAATTTTCCATAATATTATCAAGCAATTTGGTGGCTTCACCCAATGTAATTTCCATAAAAGTACCACCAGCGGCGGAATCTAAAAGATTATGAGAAACAAAATTCAATCCCGCATAAAAAATGGTATGATCATCCAAAGATTTAACCCATGAGTTGGGCAATTCCTTAGCATCATTTTCATCCTTTCCCAAGATTGTGCAACATGCTCATGTTCAAGTTGCTTGAAATTCATGATATGGGTTCTAAGGGAATAATTTTTGCAGGCGGAAAATACTTAGTGATAAAAGCATCTTTGCACTTATTCCAAGAATCGATACTATTGCGAGGCAAAGAAGAGAACCAAAATTTTGCGGAATCACGCAAAGAAAAAGGAAATAATTTCATCTTCACCACATCATTGCCCACATCTTTTTTATTTTGCATATCGCATAATTCCACGATGGTATTAAGATGGGACTCGGCATCCTCATTAGGAGTACCGGAAAATTGATCTTTCATAATAAGATTCAGCAAAGCAGTATTAATATCACAAGACTCCGCACTAGTAGCGGGAGGAGCAATCGGAGTGCCAATAAAATCATTATTGTTGGTATTTTAGAAATCACACAACTTGGTGTTCTCTTGAGTCATGGTGACTACACAACAAGATTGCACTCAAAAACAGATCCGGCAAGAAAACGTCGAACGAAAAAGACGGGCGAATAAAACGGCAAATTTTTGTGAAGTGGGGGAGAGGAAAACGAGAGGCAAATAGAAAATAATTTAAATTCCGAGGAGATGAGATTTGTGATTAGGAACCTGGTATATGTTGAAGATCCTCCCCGGCAACAGCGCGAGAAATTCCTTTGATGTGGCTTGGAGCTACGTCGGTATTTCCCCAAAGAGGAAGGGATGATGCAGCACAACACCGGTAGGTATTTCCCTCAGATGTGAAACCAAGGTTATTGAACCAGTAGGAGAACCAAGCAACACAACATAAACAACACCTGCACACAAATAACAACTTCTCACAATCCGACATGTAAAAGGGGTTGTCAATCCCTTTCGAGTAGCGGCGCCAGAAATTGGCACTTGGACGGGAGATAAAATTGTAGTAAATTGATAGATCGAACGCCAAATACAATAAATAAGAATAAATTGCAGCAAAGTATTTTTGTATTTCTGGTTTAATAGATCTGAAAATAAATGCAAAGGAAAAGTAGATCGCAAAGGCAAATATATGAGAAAGAGACCCGAGGGCCGTAGGTTTCAATAGTGGCTTCTCTCGAGAAAAATAGCAAATGGTGGGTGAACAAATTACCATTGGGCAATTGATAGAACTTCAAGTAATCATGAAGATATCCAGGCAATGATCATTATATAGGCATCACGTCCAAGATTAGTAGACCGACTCATGCCTGCATCTACTACTATTACTCCACACATTGACCGCTATCCAGCATGCATCTAGTGTATTAAGTTCATGGAGAAACGGAGTAATGCAATAAGAATGATGACATGATGTAGACAAGATCTATCTATGTAGAGATAGACCCCCATCGTTTTATCCTTAGTAGCAACGACACATACGTGTCGGTTCCCCTTTTATCACTAGGATCAAGCACCGTAAGATCGAACCCACTACAAAGCACCTCTTCCCATTGCAAGATAAATAGATCAAGTTGGCCAAACAAAACCCAAATATCAGAGAAGAAATACGAGGCTATAAGAGATCATGCATAAAAGAGATCAGAGAAACTCAAATACTTTCATGGATATAAAAAGATATAACTGATCATAAACTCAAAGTTCATCAGATCCCAACAAACACACCGCAAAAAAAGTTACATCATGTGGATCTCCAAGTGACCATTGTATTGAGAATTCAATGAGAGAGAGGAAGCCATCTAGCTACTAACTACAGACCCGAAGGTCTACAAAGAACTACTCACGCATCATTGGAGAGGCACCAATGGAGGTGGTGAACCCCATCCGAGAAGGTGTCTAGATTGGATCTGGTGTTTCTAGACTCTGCGGCGGCTGGATTAATATTTAGTCGACCCCCTGTTGGGGAACGTAATAATTTCAAAAAAATCCTACGCACATGCAAGATCATGGTGATGCAAAGCAACGCTAGGGGAGAGTGTGTCCACGTACCCTCGTAGACCTAAAGCGGAAGCATTATAACAACGCGGTTGATGTAGTCGTACGTCTTCACGATCAACCGATCCTCAGTACCGAACGTACGGCACCTCTATGTTCAGCACACGGTCAGCTCGGTGACGTCCCGGGAACTCACGATCCAGTAGAGCTCGAGGGAGAGTTTCGTCAGCATGACGGCGTGATGACGATGTTGATGAAGTTACCGACGCAGCGCTTCGCCTAAGAACCGCTACGATATGACGGAGGTGGATTATGGTGGACGGGGGCACGGCACACGGCTAAGAGATCAATGATCAATTGTTGTGTCTCCAAGGGGTGCCTCCCTCCCCGTATATAAAGGAGTAGAGGAGGGGGTCCCTCTCTAGGGCGCGCCATAGGGGAGTCCTACTCCCACCGAGAGTAGGATTCCCCCCTTCCAAGTTGGAGTAGGAGAGGTGGGAAAGAGGAGGGAGAGAAGAAGGAAAGGGGGGCCGGCCCCCTCACCCAATTCGGATTGGGCTTGGGGTGGTGCCCCCTCCTATGCTTCCTCTTCCTCTATTCCACTAAGGCCCAATAAGGCCCATACACTTACCGGGGGGGGGGGTTCCGGTAACCTCCCAGTACTCCGGTAAAATCCCGATTTCACCCGGAACCATTCTGATGTCCAAATATAGGCTTCCAATATATCGATCTTTACGTCTCAACCATTTCGAGACTCCTCGTCATGTCCATGATTCGGGACTCCGAACTACCTTCGGTACATCAAAACACAAAAACTCATAATACCAATCATCACAGAACTTTAAGCGTGCGGACCCTACGGGTTTGAGAACTATGTAGACATGACCGAGACATGTCTTTGGTCAATAACCAATAGAGGAACCTGGATGCTCATATTGGTTCCTACATATTCTATGAAGATCTTTATCGGTCAAACCGCATAACAACATACGTTGTTCCCTTTGTCATCGGTATGTTACTTGCCCGAGATTCGGTCGTCGGTATCTCAATACCTAGCTCAGTCTCGTTACCGGCAAGTATCTTTACTCGTTCCGTAATGCATCATCCCGCAACTAACTCATTAGTCACATTGCTTTCAAGGGTTATAGTGATGTGCATTACTGAGAGGGCCCAGAGATACCTCTCCGACAATCGGAGTGACAAATCCTAATCTCGATCTATGCAAACTCAACAAGTACCATCGAAGACACCTGTAGAGCACCTTTATAATCACCCAGTTACGTTGTGACATTTGGTAACACACAAAGTGTTCCTTTGGTATTCGGGAGTTGCATAATCTCATAGTCATAGGAGCATGTATAGGTCATGGAGAAAGCAATAGCAGTAAACTAAACCATCAAGTGCTAAGCTAACAGAATGGGTCAAGTCAATCACATCATTCTCTTAATGATGTGATCCCGTTAACCAAATTACATCTCATGTCTATGGCTAGGAAACTCAACCATCTTTGATCAACGAGCTAGTCAAGTAGAGGCATACTAGTGACACTGTGTTTGTCTATGTATTCACACGTGTATTATGTTTCCGGTTAATACAATTCTAGCATGAATAATAAACATTTATCATGATATGAGGAAATAAATAATAACTTTATTATTGCCTCTAGGGCATATTTCCGTCAGTCTCCCACTTGCACTAGAGTCAATAAGCTAGATTACACAGTAATGATTCTAACACCCATGGAGTCTTGGTGTTGATCATGTTTTGCTTGTGGAAGAGGCTTAGTCAACGGGTATACAACATTCAGATCCGTATGTATCTTGCAAATCTCTATGTCTCCCACCTGGACTTAATCCCGGATGGAATTGAAGCGTCTCTTGATGTGCTTGTGTCGGTGTACAAAAAGAGGGGTGCACTTTTTGTACCCCTATACCTGTGCACAGGTAGTCAGAGCTGCGCCCACGGCCGCACCAAGCAGAGCAAGGGAGATGAGCCAAGGTAAGACCAGAGCGCGAGTCAGCCAAGGACGACACCAAGGCCAAAAACCACAAGAAGCAAAGGGACGAA
This sequence comes from Triticum dicoccoides, assembly GCF_002162155.2. Classification (NCBI taxonomy): domain Eukaryota; kingdom Viridiplantae; phylum Streptophyta; class Magnoliopsida; order Poales; family Poaceae; genus Triticum; species Triticum dicoccoides. The sequence continues at coordinate 42,872,678 of NC_041384.1, read as the reverse complement.
GCAAGCTCCCCCGGCAAGATCCTTGCCGGGGACGGCCTTAGCAGCCCCGGCAAGACCCTTGTCGGGGCGGCTCGCCCCACACCAACAGAGCGAGTCACCCTTGAACCCACAGCCTTTAGCGTAGTCTACTACGTTAAGACAAGGGCTCGGGAGACACCTCCTTGGTGGCATGCAGATCTTCGTCAAGATCATAAACATTCAAGATCAGATGATGACCAAAAGACGACGACACTTGGCGGGATTCTAGCCAAGGAAATCCACGAGGCTCCCCGGCAGGCGCCTTGCCGGGGAAAATAGCACGCCACGGCAAGACCCTTGTCGGGCCACCCGGCAAGGCCCTCGCCTAGGATGCCAGCGAGGCCACCGCCAGGCCCGCACCAACCAAGATTCCACCACCGTTCGCATGCAGCTGCCAGCCCAACCAGCCGGGCAGGCACCTGCGTGGAAACATGCAGCCCCCAGGCCAACTCATCAAGCGCCTGCGTGGCGGCATGCAGATCTTCGTGAAGGCCCTACCACCACGCCACCTCAGCTGCCTGCCTGCCTACATGGCTCCACCCGCACCGCTGGCCAGGGCGCGTGTCAAAGCCAGGCGAGGCGGCAATGGACGGGACGGGCTCCGTTCCCGCCCCCGATAAAGCAAGGGGACACCTAAGCTACGATTTAAATGTGTCTTGTCTTGTAATACGAGCGATAAGCTCAGGGCACTGTATGACTTTCCACCTCCTATGTGCCACTGTGGCAGCCCCTTCCGACTATAAAAGGAGGCCCATGGCATACTGGAGAAGGATTCGGCTTTTTGGAGCTCGTTACACCCCATAGCTAGCCCAAGAACTCTCAATACATCCACCAAAGCAGGACTAGGGTTTTACGCATCCTCGCGGCCCGAACCTGGGTAAACGAACCACGTGCTCTCTGTTAGCTCCGCTTCTCTCAACCCCGCGCCCTGCCAACCATAGTAGGGATTCTTGTGATCCCATAGGTGTCGTTTCCACTGACAGCTTGGTTCTCTTGTGAAATCTGGATTCCTTTGCCAAGGCAATTGCACCAGTATTGTCACAGAAGATTTTTATTGGACCCGATTGAAGGAAATATACCCTAGAGGCAATAATAAAGTTATTATTTATTTCCTTATATCATGATAAATGTTTATTATTCATGCTAGAATTGTATTAACCGGAAACATAATACATGTGTGAATACATAGACAAACAAAGTGTCACTAGTATGCCTCTACTTGACTAGCTTGTTAATCAAAGATGGTTATGTTTCCTAACCATGAACAATGAGTTGTTATTTGATTAACGGGATCACATCATTAAGTGAATGATCTGATTGACATGACCCATTCCATTAGCTTAGCACCCGATCGTTTAGTATGTTGTTATTGCTTTCTTCATGACTTATACATGTTCCTATGACTATGATATTATGCAACTCCCGTTTGCCAGAGGAACACTTTGTGTGCTACCAAACGTCACAACGTAACTGGGTGATTATAAAGGAGCTCTACAGGTGTCTCCAAAGGTACATGTTGGGTTGGCGTATTTCGAGATTAGGATTTGTCACTTCGATTGTCGGAGAGGTATCTCTGGGCCCTCTCGGTAATGCACATCACTTAAGCCTTGCAAGCATTGCAACTAATGAGTTAGTTGCGGGATGATGTATTACAGAACGAGTAAAGAGACTTGCCGGTAACGAGATTGAACTAGGTATTGGAATACCGACGATCGAATCTCGGGCAAGTAACATACCGATGACAAAGGGAACAATGTATGTTGTTATGCGGTCTGACCGATAAAGATCTTCATAGAATATGTAGGAGCCAATATGAGCATCCAGGTTCCGCTATTGGTTATTGACCGGAGACATGTCTCGGTCATGTCTACATTGTTCTCGAACCCGTAGGGTCCGCACGCTTAAGGTTACGATGACAGTTATATTATGAGTTTATGCATTTTTGATGTACCGAAGTTTGTTCGGAGTCCCGGATGTGATCATGGACATGACGAGGAGTCTCGAAATGGTCGAGACATAAAGATTGATATATTGGAGGCCTATATTTGGATATCGGAAGTGTTCCGGGTGAAATCGGGATTTTACCGGAGTACCGGGAGGTTACCGGAACCCCTCGGGAGGTACATGGGCCTTAATGGGCCTTAGTGGAAGAAGAGGAGAGGCGGCCAGGGCTGGGCCGCGCGCCCCTCCCTCCTTGTCCGAATAGGACAAGGAGAGAGGGGGTCGGTGCCCACTTCCTTCTCTCTCTCTCTTTTCCCACCTCGCGAGTCCTATTCCAACTAGGATTGGGGGAGAAGTCCTACTCCCGGAGGGAGTAGGACTCCTCCTGGCGCGCCCTATGTGGCCGGCCGGCCTCCCCCTTGTGGTCCTTTATATACGGAGGCAGGGGCACCCCAGAGAGACACAAGTTGATCCACGTGATCTTATTCTTAGCCGTGTGCGACGCCCCCAGCCACCATAGTCCTCGATAATATTGTAGCGGTGCTTAGGCGAAGCCCTGCGACGGTAGTACATCAAGATCATCACCACGCCGTCGTGCTGACGGAACTCTTCCCCGACACTTTGCTGGATCGGAGTCCGGGGATCGTCATCGAGCTGAACGTGTGCTAGAACTCGGAGGTGCCGTAGTTTCGGTGCTTGATCGGTCGGGCCGTGGAGACGTACGACTACATCAACCAAACGCTTCCGTTGTCGATCTACAAGGTACGTAGATCACACTCTCCCCTCGTTGCTATGCATCACCATGATCTTGCGTGTGCGTAGGAATTTTTTTGAAATTACTACGTTCCCCAACAGTGGCATCCGAGCCTAGGTTGTATATGTTGATGTTATATGCACGAGTAGAACACAAGTGAGTTGTGGGCGATATAAGTCATACTGCTTACCAGCATGTCATACTTTGGTTCAGTGGTATTGTTGGACGAAGCGGCCCAGAACGACATTACGCGTATGCTTACGCGAGACCGGTTCTCCCGACGTGCTTTGCACAGAGGTGGCTTGCGGGTGACTGTTTCTCCAACTTTAGTTGAACCAAGTGTGGCTACGCCCGGTCCTTGCGAAGGTTAAAACAGCACCAACTTGACAAACTATCGTTGTGCTTTTGATGCGTAGGTAAGATTAGTTCTTGCTTAAGCCCGTAGCAGCCACGTAAAACTTGCAACAACAAAGTAGAGGACGTCTAACTTGTTTTTGCAGGGTATGTTGTGATGTGATATGGTCAAGACATGATGCTAAATTTTATTGTATGAGATGATCATGTTTTGTAATCGAGTTATCGGCAACTGGCAGGAGCCATATGGTTGTCGCTTTATTGTATGCAATGCAATCGCGATGTAATGCTTTACTTTATCACTAAGCGGTAGCGATAGTCGTGGAAGCACAAGCTTGGCGAGACGACAACGATGCTACGATGGAGATCAAGGTGTCACGCCGGTGACAATGGTGATCACGACGGTGCTTTGGAGATGCAGATCACAAGCACAAGATGATGATGGCCATATCATATCACTTATATTGATTGCATGTGATGTTTATCTTTTATGCATCTTATCTTGCTTTGATTGACGGTAGCATTATAAGATGATCTCTCACTAATTATCAAGAAGTGTCTCCCTGAGTATGCACCATTGCGAAAGTTCTTCGTGCTGAGACACCACGTGATGATCGGGTGTGATAGGCTCTACGTTCAAATACAACGGGTGCAAAACAGTTGCACATGCAGAATACTCGGGTTAAACTTGACGAGCCAAGCATATACAGATATGGCCTCGGAACACGGAGATCGAAAGGTCGAGCGTGAATCATATAGTAGATATGATCAACATAGTGATGTTCACCAATGAAACTACTCCATCTCACGTGATGATCGGACATGGTTTAGTTGATTTGGATCACGTAATCACTTAGAGGATTAGAGGGATGTCAATCTAAGTGGGAGTTCTTTAAGTAAATTAACTGAACTTAAATTTATCATGAAACTTAGTACCTGATAAGTATCTTGCTTGTTTATGCTTGATTGTAGATAGATGGCTCGTGCTGTTGTTCCGTTGAATTTTAATGCATTCCTTGAGAAAGCAAAGTTGAAAGATGATGGTAGCAATTACACGGACTGGGTCCGTAACTTGAGGATTATCCTCATTGCTGCACAGAAGAATTACGTCCTGGAAGCACCGCTGGGTGCCAGGCCTGCTGCTGGAGCAACGCCGGATGTTATGAACGTCTGGCAGAGCAAAGCTGATGACTACTCAATAGTTCAGTGTGCCATGCTTTACGGCTTAGAATCGGGACTTCAACGACGTTTTGAACGTCATGGAGCATATGAGATGTTCCAGGAGTTGAAGTTAATATTTCAAGCAAATGCCCGGATTGAGAGATATGAAGTCTCCAATAAGTTCTATAGCTGTAAGATGGAGGAGAACAGTTCTGTTAGTGAGCATATACTCAAAATGTCTGGGTATAATAATCACTTGATTCAATTGGGAGTTAATCTTCCAGATGATTGCGTCATTGACAGAATTCTCCAATCACTGCCACCAAGCTACAAGAGCTTCGTGATGAACTATAATATGCAAGGGATGAATAAGACTATTCCCGAGCTCTTCGTGATGCTTAAAGCTGCGGAGGTAGAAATCAAGAAGGAGCATCAAGTGTTGGTGGTCAACAAGACCACTAGTTTCAAGAAAAAGGGCAAAGGGAAGAAGAAGGGAAACTTCAAAAAGAACAGCAAGAAAGTTGCTACTCAAGAGAAGAAACCCAAACCTGGACCTAAGCCTAAAACTGAGTGCTTCTACTGCAAGCAGACTGGTCACTGGAAGCGGAACTGCCCCAAGTATTTCGCGGATAACAAGGATGGCAAGGTGAACAAAGGTATATGTGATATACATGTTATTGATGTGTACCTTACTAATGCTCGCAGTAGCACCTGGGTATTTGATACTGGTTCTGTTGCTAATATTTGCAACTCGAAACAGGGACTACGGATTAAGCGAAGATTGGCTAAGGACGAGGTGACGATGCGCGTGGGAAACGGTTCCAAAGTCGATGTGATCGCAGTCGGCACGCTACCTCTACATCTACCTTCGGGATTAAAATTAGACCTAAATAATTGTTATTTGGTGCCAGTGTTAAGCATGAACATTATATCTGGATCTTGTTTGATGCGAGACGGTTATTCATTTAAATCTGAGAATAATGGTTGTTCTATTTATATGAGTAATATCTTTTATGGTCATGCACCCTTGAAGAGTGGTCTATTCTTGATGAATCTCGATAGTAGTAACACACATATTCATAATGTTGAAGCCAAAAGATGCAGAGTTGATAATGATAGTGCAACATATTTGTGGCACTGCCGTTTAGGTCATATCGGTGTAAAGCGCATGAAGAAACTCCATACTGATGGACTTTTGGAACCACTTGATTATGAATCACTTGGTACTTGCGAACTGTGCCTCATGGGCAAGATGACCAAAACACCGTTCTCTGGTACTATGGAGAGAGCAACAGATTTGTTGGAAATCATACATACAGATGTATGTGGTCCGATGAATATTGAGGCTCGTGGCGGATATCGTTATTTTCTCACCTTCACAGATGACTTACGCAGATATGGGTATATCTACTTAATGAAACATAAGTCTGAAACGTTTGAAAAGTCCAAAGAATTTCAGAGTGAAGTTGAAAATCATCGTAACAAGAAAATAAATTTTCTACGATCTGATCGTGGAGGAGAATATTTGAGTTACGAGTTTGGTGTACATTTGAAAAATTGTGGAATAGTTTCGCAACTCACGCCACCCGGAACACCACAGTGTAATGGTGTGTCCGAACGTCGTAATCGTACTTTACTAGATATGGTGTGATCTATGATGTCTCTTACTGATTTACCGCTATCGTTTCGGGGATACACTCTAGAGACAGCCGCATTCACGTTAAATAGGGCACCATCAAAATCCGTTGAGACGACGCCTTATGAACTGTGGTTTGGCAAGAAACCAAAGTTGTCGTTTCTGAAAGTTTGGGGCTGCGATGCATATGTGAAAAAGCTTCAACCTGATAAGCTCGAACCCAAATCGGAGAAATGTGTCTTCATAGGATATCCAAAGGAGACCATTGGATACACCTTCTATCACAGATCCGAAGGCAAGACTTTTGTTGCTAAGTTCGGAAACTTTCTAGAGAAGGAGTTTCTCTCGAAAGAAGTGAGTGGGAGGAAAGTAGAACTTGACAAGGTAACTGTACCTGCTCCCTTATTGGAAAGTAGTACATCACAGAAAACTGTTTCTGTGACACCTACACCAGTTAGTGAGGAAGCTAATGATGATGATCATGAAACTTCAGAACAAGATACTACTGAACCTCGTAGATCAACGATAGTAAGATCCGCACCAGAGTGGTATGGTAATCCCATTCTGGAAGTCATGCTACTAGATCATGATGAACCTACGAACTATGAAGAAGCGATGGTGAGCCCAGATTCCGCAAAGTGGCTTGAAGCCATGAAATCTGAGATGGGATCCATGTATGAGAACAAAGTATGGACTTTGGTTGACTTGCCCGATGATCGGCAAGCAATTGAGAATAAATGGATCTTCAAGAAGAAGACTGACGCTGACGGTAATATTACTGTCTACAAAGCTTGACTTGTCGCAAAAGGTTTTCGGCAAGTTCAAGAGATTGACTACGATGAGACCTTCTCACCCGTAGCGATGCTTAAGTCTGTCCGAATCATGTTAGCAATTGCCGCATTTTATGATTATGAAATTTGGCAGATGGATGTCAAAGCTACATTCCTGAATGGATTTCTGGAAGAAGAGTTGTATATGATGCAACCAGAAGGTTTTGTCGATCCAAAGGGAGCTAACAAAGTGTGCAAGCTCCAGCGATCCATTTATGGACTGGTGCAAGCCTCTCGGAGTTGGAATAAACGTTTTGATAGTGTGATAAAAGCATTTGGTTTTATACAGACTTTTGGAGAAGCCTGTATTTACAAGAAAGTGAGTGGGAGCTCTGTAGCATTTCTGATATTATATGTGGATGACATATTACTAATTGGAAATGATGTAGAATTTCTGGATAGCATAAAGGGATACTTGAATAAGAGTTTTTCAATGAAAGACCTCGGTGAAGCTGCTTACATATTAGGCATTAAGATCTATAGAGATAGATCAAGACGCTTAATTGGACTTTCACAAACCACATACCTTGACAAAGTTTTGAAGAAGTTCAAAATGGATCAAGCAAAGAAAGGGTTCTTGCCTGTGTTACATGGTGTGAAGTTGAGTAAGACTCAATGCCCGACCACTGCAGAAGATAGAGAGAATATGAAAGATGTTCCCTATGCTTCAGCCATAGGCTCTATCATGTATGCAATGCTGTGTACCAGACCTGATGTGTGCCTTGCTATAAGTCTAGCAGGGAGGTACCAAAGTAATCCAGGAGTGGATTACTGGACAGCGGTCAAGAACATCCTGAAATACCTGAAAAGGACTAAGGATATGTTTCTCATATATGGAGGTGACAAAGAGCTCATCGTAAAAGGTTACGTTGATGCAAGCTTTGACACTGATCCGGACGATTCTAAATCGCAAACCGGATACGTGTTTACATTAAACGGTGGAGCTGTCAGTTGGTGCAGTTCTAAACAAAGCATTGTAGCGGGATCTACATGTGAAGCGGAGTACATAGCTGCTTCGGAAGCAGCAAATGAAGGAGTCTGGATGAAGGAGTTCATATCCGATCTAGGTATCATACCTAGTGCATCGGGTCCAATGAAAATCTTTTGTGACAATACTGGTGCAATTGCCTTGGCAAAGGAATCTAGATTTCACAAGAGAACCAAGCACATCAAGAGACGCTTCAATTCCATCCGGGATCTAGTCCAGGTGGGAGACATAGAGATTTGCAAGATATATACGGATCTGAATGTTGCAGACCCATTGACTAAGCCTCTTCCACGAGCAAAACATGATCAGCACCAAGGCTCCATGGGTGTTAGAATCATTACTGTGTAATCTAGATTATTGACTCTAGTGCAAGTGGGAGACTGAAGGAAATATGCCCTAGAGGCAATAATAAAGTTATTATTTATTTCCTTATATCATGATAAATGTTTATTATTCATGCTAGAATTGTATTAACCGGAAACATAATACATGTGTGAATACATAGACAAACAAAGTGTCACTAGTATGCCTCTACTTGACTAGCTCGTTAATCAAAGATGGTTATGTTTCCTAACCATGAACAATGAGTTGTTATTTGATTAACGGGATCACATCATTAAGTGAATGATCTGATTGACATGACCCATTCCATTAGCTTAGCACCCGATCGTTTAGTATGTTGCTATTGCTTTCTTCATGACTTATACGTGTTCCTATGACTATGAGATTATGCAACTCCCGTTTGCCGGAGGAACAATTTGTGTGCTACCAAATGTCACAACGTAACTGGGTGATTATAAAGGAGCTCTACAGGTGTCTCCAAAGGTACATGTTGGGTTGGCATATTTCGAGATTAGGATTTGTCACTCTGATTATCGGAGAGGTATCTCTGGGCCCTCTCGGTAATGCACATCACTTAAGCCTTGCAAGCATTGCAACTAATGAGTTAGTTGCGGGATGATGTATTACAGAACGAGTAAAGAGACTTGCCGGTAACGAGATTGAACTAGGTATTGGAATACCGACGATCGAATCTTGGGCAAGTAACATACAGATGACAAAGGGAACAACGTATGTTGTTATGCGGTCTGACCGATAAAGATCTTCGTAGAATATGTAGGAGCCAATATGAGCATCCAGGTTCCGCTATTGGTTATTGACCGGAGACATGTCTCGGTCATGTCTACATTGTTCTCGAACCCGTAGGGTCCGCACGCTTAAGGTTACGATGATAGTTATATTATGAGTTTATGCATTTTGATGTACCGAAGTTTGTTCAGAGTCCCGGATGTGATCACAGACATGACGAGGAGTCTCGAAATGGTCGAGACATAAAGATTGATATATTGGAAGCCTATATTTGGATATCGGAAGTGTTCCGGGTGAAATCGGGATTTTACCGGAGTACCGGGAGGTTACCGGAACCCCCCGGGAGGTACATGGGCCTTAATGGGACTTAGTGGAAGAAGAGGAGAGGCGTCCAGGGCTGGGCCGTGCGCACCTCCCCCTAGTCCAAATAGGACAAGGAGAGAGGGGGCCGGCGCCCACTTCCTTCTCTCTCTCTCTTTTCCCACCTCGCGAGTCCTATTCCAACTAGGATTGGGGGAGAAGTCCTACTCCCAAAGGGAGTAGGACTCCTCCTGGCGCGCCCTATGTGGCCGGCCAGCCTCCCCCTCTTGGTCCTTTATATACGGAGGTAGGGGCACCCCAGAGAGACACAAGTTGATCCACGTGATCTTATTCTTAGCCATGTGCGGCGCCCCCAGCCACCATAGTCCTCGATAATATTGTAGCGGTGCTTAGGCGAAGCCCTGCGACGGTAGTACATCAAGATCGTCACCACGCCGTCGTGCTGACGGAACTCTTCCCCGACACTTTGCTGGATCGGAGTCCGGGGATTGTCATCGAGCTGAACGTGTGCTAGAACTCGGAGGTGCCGTAGTTTCGGTGCTTGATCGGTCGGGCCGTGGAGACGTACGACTACATCAACCAAACGCTTCCGTTGTCGATCTACAAGGTACGTAGATCACACTCTCCCCTCGTTGCTATGCATCACCATGATCTTGCGTGTGCGTAGGAAATTTTTTGAAATTACTACGTTCCCCAACAGCGATGCACTAGCTATGACACCTAGATCGGATATGAACTCCTTCATCCGAACTCCTTCATTTGATGCTTCCGAAGCAGCTATGTACTCCGCTTCACACGTAGATCCCGCCACGACACTTTGTTTAGAACTGCACCAACTGACAGCTCCACCGTTCAATATAAACATGTATCCGGTTTGCGATTTAGAATCGTCCGGATCAGTGTCAAAGCTTGCATCGACGTAACCATTTATGACGATCTCTTTGTCACCTCCATAAACAAGAAACATATCCTTAGTCCTTTTCAGGTATTTCAGGATGTTCTTGACCGATGTCTAGTGATCCTCTCCTGGATTACTTTGGTACCTCCCTGCTAAGCTAATAGCAAGGCACACATCAGGTCTAGTGCACAGCATTGCATACATGATAGAGCCTATGGCTGAAGCATAGGGAACACTTTTCATTTTCTCTCTATCTTCTGCAGTGGTCGGGCATTGAGTCTGACTCAACTTCACACCTTGTAACACAGGCAAGAACCCTTTCTTTGCTTGACCCATTTTGATTTTTTTCAAAACTTTGTCAAGGTATGTGCTTTGTGAAAGTCCAATTAAGCGTCTTGATCTATCTCTATAGATCTTGATGCCCAATATGTATGCAGCTTCACCGAGGTCTTTCATTGAAAAACTCTTATTCAAGTATCCTTTTATGCTATCCAGAAATTTTATATCATTTCCAATCAGCAAAATGTCATCCACATATAATATTAGAAATGCTACAAAGCTCCCACTCACTTTATTGTAAATACAGGCTTCTCCAAAAGTCTGTATAAAACCATATGCTTTGATCACACTATCAAAACGTTTATTCCAACTCCAAGAGGCATGCACTAGTCCATAAATGGATCGCTGGAGCTTGCACACTTTGTTAGCTCCCTTTGGATCGACAAAACCTTCTGGTTGCATCATATACAACTCTTCTTCCATAAATCCATTCAGGAATGCAGTTTTTACATCTGCCAAATTTCATAATCATAAAATGCGGCAATTGCTAACATGATTCGGACAAACTTAAGCATCTCTATGGGTGAGAAAGTCTCATCGTAGTCAACCCCTTGAACTTGGCGAAAACCTTTCGCAACAAGTCGAGCTTTGTAGATAGTAACATTACCGTCAGCGTCAGTCTTCTTCTTGAAGATCCATTTATTCTCTATGGCTTGCTGATCATCGGGCAAGTCAACCAAAGTCCACACTTTGTTCTCATACATGGATCCCATCTCAGATATCATGGCCTCAAGCCATTTTGCGGAATCTAGGCTCACCATCGCTTCTTCATAGTTCATAGGTTCTCCTTGGTCAAGTAACATGACCTCCAGAATAGGATTACCGTACCACTCTGGTGCAGATCTTACTCTTGTTGACCTACGAGGTTCAGTGGTAACTTGATCTGAAGTTTCATGATCAACATCTTTAGCTTCCTCACTAATTGGTGTAGGTGTCACAGGAACCGGTTTCTGTGATGAACCACTTTCCAATAAGGGAGCAGGTATAGTTACCTCATCAAGTTCTACTTTCCTCCCACTCACTTCTTTCGAGAGAAACTCCTTCTCTAGAAAGCATCCATTCTTAGCAACGAATGTCTTGCCTTCGGATCTGTGATAGAAGGTGTACCCAACAATTTCCTTTGGGTGTCCTATGAAGACACATTTCTTCGATTTGGGTTCGAGCTTATCAGGTTGAAGCTTTTTCACATAAGCATCGCAGCCCCAAACTTTAAGAAACAACAACTTTGGTTTCTTACCAAACCACAGTTCATAAGGCGTCGTCTCAACGGATTTAGATGGTGCCCTATTTAACATGAATGCAGCCGTCTCTAAAGCATAACCCCAAAAGGATAGCGGTAAATCTGTAAGAGACATCATAGATCGCACCATATCTAATAAAGTGCGGTTATGACGTTCGGACACACCGTTACGCTGTGGTGTTCCGGGTGGCATGAGTTGCGAAACTATTCCGCATTGTTTCCAATGAAGACCAAACACGTATCTCAAATATTCTCCTCCATGATCAGATTGTAGAAACTTTATTTTCTTGTTACGATGATTTTCCACTTCACTCTGAAATTCTTTGAACTTTTCAAATGTTTCAGACTTATCTTTCATCAAGTAGATATACCCATATCTGCTCAAATCATCTGTGAAGGTGAGAAAATAACGATACCCGCCGCGAGCCTCAACATTCATCGGACCACGCATACATCAGTATGTATGATCTCCAACAAATCTGTTGCTCGCTCCATTGTTCCGGAGAATGGCGTTCTAGTCATCTTGCCCATGAGGCATGGTTAGCAAGTACCAAGTGATTCATAATCAACTGATTCCAAAAGTCCATCGGTATGGAGTTTCTTCATGCGCTTTAAACCAATATGACCTAAACAGCAGTGCCACAAATAAGTTGCACTATCATTATCAACTCTGCATCTTTTGGCTTCAATATTATGAATATGTGTATCACTACTATCGAGATTTAATATAAATAGACCACTCTTCAAGGCTGCATGACCATAAAAGATATTACTCATATAAATAGAACAACCATTATTCTCTGATTTAAATGAATAACCGTCTCGCATCAAACAAGATCCAGATATAATGTTCATGCTCAACGCTGGCACCAAATAATAATTATTCAGGTCTAAAACTAATCCCGAAGGTAGATGCAGAGGTAGCGTGTCGACCGCGATCACATTGACTTTGGAACCATTTCCCACGCGCATCGTCACCTCGTCCTTAGCCAATCTTCGCTTAATCCATAGTCCCTGTTTCGAGTTGCAAATATTAGCAACTAACTAGTATCAAATACCCAGGTGCTACTGTGAGCATTAGAAAGGTACACATCAATAACATGTATATCACATATACCTTTGTTCACCTTAACATCCTTCTTATCCGCCAAATACTTGGGGCAGTTCCACTTCCAATGACCAGTCTGTTTGCAGTAGAAGCACTCAGTCTCAGGCTTAGGTCCAGACTTGGGTTTCTTCTCCTGAGCAGCAACTTGTTTGTTGTTCTTCTTGAAGTTCCCCTTCTTCTTCCCTTTACCCTTTTTCTTGAAACTGGTGGTCTTGTTGACCATCAATACTTGATGCTCCTTCTTGATTTCTACCTCTGCAGCCTTTAGCATCGCGAAGAGCTCGGGGATTGTCTTATCCATCCCTTGCATATTATAGTTCATCACAAAGCTCTTGTAGCTTGGTGGAAGTGATTGAAGAATTCTGTCAATGACACTATCATCCAGAAGATTAACTCCTAGTTGAATCAATTGATTATTTACCCAGACATTTTGAGTATATGTTCACTGACAGAACTATTCTCCTCCATCTTACAGTCGTAGAACTTATTGGAGACTTCACATCTCTCAATCCGAGCATTTGCTTGAAATATTAACTTCAACTCCTGGAACATCTCATATGCTCCATGACGTTCAAAACGTCTTTGAAGTCCCGGTTCTAAGCTATAAAGCATGGCACACTGAACTATCGAGTAGTCATCAGCTTTGCTCTGCCAGACGTTCTTAACATCGTCAGTTGCATCTGCAGCAGGCCTGGCACCCAGCGGTGCTTCCAGGACGTAATTCTTCTGTGCAGCAATGAGGACAATCCTCAAGTTACGGACCCAGTCCGTGTAATTGCTACCATCATCTTTCAACTTTGCTTTCTCAAGGAACGCATTAAAATTCAACGAAACAACAGCACGGGCCATCTATCTACAACAACATAGACAAGCAAAATACTATCAGGTACTAAGTTCATGATAAATTAAAGTTCAATTAATCATATTACTTAAGAACTCCCACTTAGATAGACATCCCTCTAATCATCTAAGTGATCACATGATCCATATCAACTAAACCATGTCTGATCATCACGTGAGATGGAGTAGTTTTCAATGGTGAACATCACTATGTTGATCATATCTACTATATGATTCACGCCGACCTTTCGGTCTCAGTGTTCCGAGGCCATATCTGCATATTATAGGCTCGTCAAGTTTAACCCGAGTATTCTACGTGTGCAAAACTGGCTTACACCCGTTGTATTTGAACGTAGAGCTTATCACACCCGATCATCACGTGGTGTCTCGGCACGACGAACTTTCACAACGGTGCATACTCAGGGAGAACACTTATACCTTGAAATTTAGTGAGAGACCATCTTATAATGCTACCGTCAATCAAAGCAGAATAATTTGCATAAAGGATAAACATCACATGCAATCAATATAAGTGATATGATATGGCCATCATCATCTTGTGCCTTTGATCTCCATCTCCAAAGCACCGTCATGATCACCATCGTCACTGGCGCGACACCTTGATCTCTGAGGGAGTCCTAGATTAGGGGGTATCCGGACAGCCGGACTATATCCTTTGGCCGGACTGTTAGACTATAAAGATACAAGATTGAAGACTTCGTCCCGTGTCTGGATGGGACTCTCCTTGGCGTGGAAGGCAAGCTTGGCGATACAGATATGGAGATCTCCTCCCATTGTAACCAACTCTGTGTAACCCTAGCCCCCTCCGGTGTCTATATAAACCGGAGGGTTTAGTCTGTAGGACAAGAACAATCATACCATAGGCTAGCTTCTAGGGTTTGGCCTCTACGATCTCGTGGTAGATCAACTCTTTGTAATACTCATATCATCAAGATCAATCAAGCAGGAAGTAGGGTATTACCTCCGTCGAGAGGGCCCGAACCTGGGTAAACATCGTGTCCCCCGCCTCCTGTTACCATCCGCCTTAGACGCACAGTTCGGGACCCCCTACCCGAGATCCGCCGGTTTTGACACCGACATTGGTGCTTTCATTGAGAGTTCCACTGTGTCGTCACGATAAAGGCTTGATGGCTCCTTCAATCATCGATAGCAATGCGGTCTGGGGCGAGGATTCCCTCCCCGGACAGATCCTCATATCCGACGGCTTTGATCAGCGGGCCAACTCGCTTGGCCGTCTAGAGCAGATCGAAAGCTACGCCCCTGACCATCAGGTCGGGTTTGGAAGCTTAAACTACACTGCCGACATCAGTGGAGACTCGATCTTTGACGGATTCGAGCCTATGTCAGGTGCGCACACGGTCACGACAAGCATGACCTAACTCTGTCGCTGGACGGTGTTCGGGAGATCGCATCTGTGGCTACTCCGGCTTTCAATCCAGAGAAAATTGCGCCGTCTGAGGACGGGTGGATGGACCCCGCCACGGAGGCCGCACACTCATCGGCGATAGAGCCGGGTACTAACCTCACTTCCTGTAAGACCCGTGTGACCGGATCCTCGTATTCGTCCCCGGCCACGGCCTCCGAACCGCCGGCATCCGTGCCTATCAAATCTGATTGGGCGCCGATCACTACAAGAAATATGTCAACTTGTGACCACCACTATTGGTCACTGAATGGTCACAAATTTCCATTTGTGACCTTTTTGTGACCAAAAACATAAGGTCGAAAGCTGGCCGTCATAAACTGACTATAGCGACCTTTCTTCTGGAATGGTCGTAGACGTTTATGACCAAAATACGTCTACTGTGGCGTTTTGGTCAGTAGCAACCTCCCCAGGCCACGTAGGCATCCAGCGTGGCAAGATGATGTGGCACAAGATTCAGCCCGGTCCAATTCGGTTTTCTACATGGGCCTAGCCCAACAATTCGGCCTTTTCAATATATATTTTTCTGTTAATTTTCGCTAGCTACCATTTTATTATCTAGGACGTGGCCTTCTATAATTCATTTCCTTTTTGGGCCTCAGCCCTTTTACAGCCCAATTTATTTTGGGCCTCCACAACATACATTTAGAAGCTTGACATCACAAGGGCAGCTATTCCAGCTTGACATATCAGCATGTACGCATGTATCCAAACCATTTTATTTCTTTCAACAGCCACAGCCACAAAGTAGATAGTAGATACATTCAATAGACTAAATTAACATAGGAATGAAGCAACAAAGGGCAGCCCGAGTAGAGGAACTACATGGTACTACAACTACATGGGACTACAGCTACCATTTCTATTTCTACCAGCAGCAGTAGGGACTACCAAGGAGCTAAACGAACAGCGACTGAGCTAAACTAACAGCGATCATCCATCATCAATCAGTGATAGTAGCAATGAGTGGCAGCGGCGACGTTCGAGAGAGCCCCTCCCCCTGCTACTGCTTGGTTGCCTGCTACTGCTCGGTATGCTGCATCACTAGTCACCCTGCACAGCAAGAATTTTAGCTTTACATAAGGTTTACAAGAACAGGACCCTGATACATGAGATTGACATTCACAAGCTATTTGCATTTATATTTAGAACTGGATCACACCATTTGCATTACTAGTTATGTATTGACATACTAATCTAAAAGAACATATATAGACACATATGAATTTTATTTCTGAATACCATTACAGAAGTACTAAAAAACAAGAGCTCATTACACAAGAATCCAGGAAGACCCATCAATTATGCGCCGGAGCGGGAGATGTGCAGGCAGATCAAATAGTAGATTCGAGCAAGAAGGATGTACTACCTAAAATGGGAAACTAGGAGGCCAATCCGACGAGTCCCACCCAAGCTGTGGAAGGAGCAGCGGCAGCAGCTGCAGAAGGACTCGACGGCCCAGACACCGTCGTGGACCTGGTAGGTGACGACGACATGGTAGTGGTGGAAGCCGCCGCCGAGGCCGACCGCGCCTACGGCGTCCTCGTCGTCCTGCAAGGCGATGAGGACGGTCGGGTCGGCGTTGAGCCGGTGGTCGTGGTTCCTGTAAAAACTACAGGAAACTTAATTACTTCTCAATACTGTGGGGTCACACTTTCAGAAAACCTGTCTATCTATATACAAACTTGAAAGATAAGCCATGCAAAGGTTCAGTGGATCCAAATAAACATGCACATCAGAAAACTAGAGGAATAGATAGTCAACACGTATATATCTAGTCAATAAAATATGCATGCAAAGTTGTACTGATGTAGACATGCTTTCACATCAAAATTCAGAAACATCAGAGTCTCACTGCATCTCAAAATCAAGCCGATCTAACATGTAGGCACTGATTAACAGTTCCAATAATACTAATGCAATTGTAATCATACGACAGAACAGAGTACAGGAGGCTCGATCGTTCAACATTTCCAGTGCAAGCATTGTACAAAGCAAAACAAATTAAGACCCAATAAGACACTATTATAGTACAGTACGATGGCGTCTATTGCCTCGATCGTTCAACATTTCCAGTGCAAGCATTGTACAAAGCAAAACACCCAATAAGACACTATTACAGTACAGTACGATGGCGTCTATTGCCCATCTAGAAAACAAGGTGACATACTGCAGGTTCAAAAATTTCCTACCAATAATGATATGTTTGTACAATGGTTGGTGTATGCGGAGCTCGTCATTGTATGATGTATAACAGATGTTGTATAACAGAGAAGAATGGCAAAAAAACATTTGGTGGCATTGAGATGTTGACAGAAGTATGCAAAAAAGCTACTCAGTTGCTAGCAAGATGAATCAACGAGAACTGTGAAGGTTGGAGTCTAGAAAGGTATTCCCTATTCGAAATCGACTATGATGGCAGTTAAGCTATGCATCATTCTTGGCGGTGGATCTCATCCCTGTCATTTTTAGCAATCACTGCACGTAAAAGAAGTAAAGCATGTCAGTTGTATTGATTTTCAAACACACAAAAATGAAGGAGCAAAAGGCAGCCAAAATATAACTGGAGGGCCCTCTTAACAAATAATGTTTGTGCTCAGTCTGTTAGTACAAACACAACTATATCTGCCAAATGCATAGGCCAATTAATATGCCTATTTATATAAATGGATTATATCGACTAAGAAGAATGTCATCTTTTAGGAAGAAAGGGCGCAACTAGATTCAAGAGCAATATGATGCATGTGTGGTCTCCCGACAGGACCAGTGCAGATGCAACCACCCATGCCATTTTTTCCCACCCTGTGAACTTCCATACTGTCCATGATCTACTAAGTGTTGCAGCATTTATATTCCAACTAGCAGCATGTTATAGTCCAAGTTGAAGTAGAAAAGAAACCCAGGAATGAATTAAATCAGCTCAATGTTGACTGAAAGTATCAAGTTGCAGCCAAAGTGATACGGCCATGTCGCTGTTCTGCTACCTACTACTCATGATGCAGAGTTTTCTTAGAATTTAATGGCCGACAGACAGCTCCTAACTAAACCTGAACCTGAATGAATGGTCCCAAGAAATCGCGATAGGACTGAACCTGAACCTCGTCTTGACAACCCCTGACTGAACCTCAACTATCAAGTTATCAAGTGCTTTTCGCATGATTGGGACTAGTAGAAGCGAGAAGTAGGGCTGCCTTACATGAGGATGTTGAGCGGGAGGCCACTGGCGGCGAAGTCGGCGCGAACTTGCGGATAGATGCCAACGAGGAGAGGTCCAGCTCCATCACCTCCACGCTTGCGCCGGGGGTCTCGACGAGGACGGCCTGGCGAACGGCCTCTGCGGTGGCGAGGTTGCGGATGGCCATGACGACGTGGGCACCGCGCGCCGTCTCTGCGCCGATCCCGCTCGACGCACCTGTCAGTGGCAGGCAACCGATTCAGCGAATCGAATCAGATGGAACGAGGGAGGGAGCAGAGAGGACCAAGGAAAAGATGAGGACTCGTCACCTGCCATCGCGCGACGCTGCCGCCGGCTCCCTCTCCACCGCGTCGTCGTCCAGCTCCGGGACGCGATGGGCATCGCTGCGGGACGCATCGAGGAAGGAGGTGGCGGCGGGACGCGCCGCTGCAGGACGGGGAGGAGGTGGCCGCAGCGAGGAGATGAGGGAGGGGGTGGATCTGGCCACCGCCATGGCCATGGCCGTGCCGTGCGGCTAGATTGGTGGGCGTCGAAGAGGGCGGAGCACAGTCACCGCCGTCGCGCCGGAATTGGTGGGAACGCCACCCTCGAAATCCTAGTCGTGGGAACGGGTTGGGGATGAGCTACCGGGGACGCAAGAGGCGGATCTGGCCGGAGGGGAGGGAAGAGCGGAGGAAGGGGAGCTCGGATCTGGGCTGCACACCGGCGAGGCCCGCCGGAACACGCTGGAACAAGAGGCGTAGGTGGCGGCAGCAAGGGTTTTGGGGGAGGGATTGTGGGTGCGTGAGGGAACGAGGAGCAGAGAAAGAAAGGAGGCAGAGAAAGAAAGGAGGCGGGGGGTGGATGGAAAACGTCCACGAGTAGAGCTAGGGTTTCGGCTTAGGTGGGCTTGGGGTTGGTGTGGTGGGCCGAGGACTGCCGTTGGATCCGCGAGCATCCGACGGTGTTCCAGGCACGATCCGCGTGAGACGTCCACGGACCAATCAAAATGCAGTACCACGTTATGACCATTTAAATTGGTCGTAGTTGGCTAAAAATAGCGTGTTAAAATCATATCAGCTATTTTATGACCTGTGAAAATTCAAAAAGAAAATGAAAAACATTCTCATTGTGTCACCAAATGTGAATAAGTTTTCAGGAAAAGTAACAAACATGAAATAAGATAAATATCTTTAAAAATATGTCATGAGAAATGTGTTTTTTGGCAAAAAAACATTTTCCATTTTTCGAGTGCCCGAAATGAGTTTTTTTTGTGAAGGACCTACCATATATTTGTTGCAAAATTGGACCAAATCAATTTTCTAAAATACTAGGACATATTTAATGCACAATTGACAAAATGGTTGGGTGTCAAAAGCCTTGATCCATCTTTGGTGAAAAAGACAAATCTCCGCCGATTCAGCTAGAAACGCGTCAAATTTGAACTGCAGGT
Organism: Triticum dicoccoides; assembly: GCF_002162155.2. NCBI lineage: Eukaryota > Viridiplantae > Streptophyta > Magnoliopsida > Poales > Poaceae > Triticum > Triticum dicoccoides. The sequence goes on along the minus strand of NC_041384.1, from coordinate 42,853,089 downwards.
GCCTCATAGTTTGCTATTTATTTTTTCCAAAAATCATTTATAGGTACATATAAGTATCTATTTAATCAGAGAAACACTAAAAAAATTCCAAGATTCAACCACTAGCTAGGAACGGTCATTCCCGCCGTTTTGACCGCATTTTGAAACGGGCATAAAAAATTCAAAAAAAATCAAAAAATTGGGAAACCTTCGCATTGTGTCATTATATGTGGCCAAGTTAGCAGCAAAATAACAAACTTGTAATATGGCAATTATTTTAAAAAAGTGTTGGCAGAAACGAGCTATCACGTGTGGAGATCAATTGCTTTCAAGCCAAATGATCAATCTTATGGTCATATTCATGGCATAGTTTGTTTAAATCATATCATATTGTGCACAAGGGTGCATATTGGAATGTTAAACAATGTTTCCTAAGGAAGTTTTCATTTTCTTTGGATGAAAAAACCATTTTCCATTTTTCGAGTGCCCAAAAGGAGGTTTTTTTGTGAACGACCTCCCAAATAATTGTTGCAAAATTGGACCAAATCATTTTTCTAAAATACTAGGACATATTTAATGCACAATTGACAAAATAGTTGGGTGTCAAAAGCCTTGATCCACCTCTGGTGAAAAAGACAAATTGTCGCCGATTCAGTTGGAAGCGGGTCAAATTTGAACTGCAGGTGCCTCATAGTTTGCTATTTATTTTTTTTTCCAAAAATCATTTCTAGGTACATAAGTATCTATTTAATCAGAGAAACACCAAAAAAATTCCAAGATTCAACCACTAGCTAGGAACGGACATTCCCGCCGTTTTGATCGCATTTTGAAACGGGCATAAAAAATTCAAAAAAATTCAAAAAATTGGAAAACCTTCGCATTGCATCATTATATGTGACCAAGTTACCAGGAAAAATTATAAACTTGTAATACGGCGAATATTTAAAAAAGTGTTCTCAGAAACGAGCTATCAAGTGTGAAGATGAAAGGCTTTCAACCCAAATGCTCAATCTTATGGCCACATACATGGCATAGTTTGTTCAAATGATCTCATATTGTGCACAAGGGTGCATATTGGAATGACAAACAATGTTGCATAAGGAAGTTTTCATTTTCTTTGGACGAAAAATTCATTTTCCATTTTTCGAGTGCCCGAAAAGAGATTTTTTTGTGAAGGGCCTACCATATATTTGTTGAAAAATTGTACCAAGTCAATTTTGTAAAATACTAGGACATATTTAATGCACAATTGACCAAATGGTTGGGTGTCAGAAGTTTTGATCCACCTCTCGTGAAAATGACAAATTTCCGCCGATTCAGTTGGAAGCGGGTCAAATTTGAACTGTAGTTGCCTTGTAGTTTGCTCTTTATTTTTTCCAAAAATCATTTCTAGGTACATAAGTATCTATTTAATCATAGAAACACCAAAAAAATTCCAAGATTCAACCACTAGCTAGGAACGGTCATTCCCGCCGTTTTGACTGCATTTTGAAACGGGCATAAAAAATTCAAAAAAAAATCAAAAAATTGGGAAACCTTCGCATTGTGTGATTATATGTGGCCAAGTTCCTAGGAAAAATAACAAACTTGTAATGCGTCAATTATTTTAAAAAAGTGTTCTCAGAAACGAGCTATCACCTGTGGAGATCAATGGCTTTCAAGCCAAATGATCAATCTTATGGCCACATTCATGGCATAGTTTGTTTAAATGATCTCATATTGTGCACAAGGGTGCATATTGGAATGGCAAACAATGTTGCCTAAGGAAGTTTTCATTTTCTTTCGACGAAAAAACCATTTTCCATTTTTCGAGTGCCCAAAAGGAGGTTTTTTTGTGAAGGACCTCCCAAATAATTGTTGCAAAATTGGACCGGATCAATTTTATAAAATACTAGGACATATTTAATGCACAATTGACAAAATGATTGGGTGCAAAAGGTTTTGATCCTCCTCTCGTGAAAAAGACAAATTTTCACCGATTCAGTTGGAAGCGGGTCAAATTTGAACTGTAGCTGCCTTATAGTTTGCTCTTTATTTTTTCCAAAAATCATTTATATATACATAAGTATCTATTTAATCAGAGAAACGCCAAAAAAATTCCAAGATTCAACCACTAGCTAGGAACGACCATTCCTGCCGTTTTGTCCTCATTTTGAAACGGGCATAAAAAATTCAAAAAAAATCCAAAAATTGGGAAACCTTCGCATTGTGTCATTATATGTGGCCAAGTTCCTAGGAAAAATAACAAACTTGTAATACGGTAATTATTTTTAAAAAGTGTTCTCAAAAACGAGCTATCACGTGTGGAGATCAATGGCTTTCAAGCCAAATGATCAATCTTATGGCCGCATTCATGGCATAGTTTGTTCAAATGATCTCATATTGTGCACAAGGGTGCATCTTGGAATGGCTAACAATGTTGCCTAAGGAAGTTTTCATTTTCTTTGGACGAAAAATTCATTTTCCATTTTCCGAGTGCCTAAAATGAGTTTTTTTCTGAAGGACCTCCCAAATAATTGTTGCAAAATTGGACCAAATCAATTTTCTAAAATACTAGGACATATTTAATGCACAATTGACAAAATGGTTGGGTGTAAAAAGTTTTGATCCACCTCTCATGAAAAAGACAAATTTCCGCCGATTCAGCTGGAAGCGGGTCAAATTTGAACTGCAGCTGCCTCATAGTTTGCTATTTATTTTTTCTAAAAATCATTTCTAGTTACATAAGTGCCTATTTAATCATAAATACATGGTTTGGTGGCGATATGTCGAGGTTTGGGCGGTGGCCGAGGCCCCCAACTCTAGAGCGCGTAAACTCGCATGCCCGCCGCGTGTCCACCGCGTGGCCGTGGCGTTGCCATGTGTTCTGGGCGGCCTAGGCATGTCTAGTGGGTTGGGCACTCCCCAGGTAGGTTCTAGGAAGAAAATGACAACATAAGATTCTCACGAGGAGACCGATCGATGCTCAAACATGAATAAGCAGCCAAGTGTTTGATTAGCGGTACAGGAAATGCACATGGCCAATGAGCGTGAGTTTTGGCCGAGGATGATCATCTACTAAGGAGAATGTATTCACAAATTTTCAGCTCAAAAGCAGGATCCTAGGTGGTACTTGCTTTGCAAAGTACCACACTGGACAAAAATATGAATGTTGAAGCTGGGCTCAAAATAATGAATGGATTGAGCTGAAATTTGGTGGAGGATGGTTATTTGGGCATAGGAAAGTATTGTAGAAAATTGATATCATTTTGACATGCCAAAGTAGTACTTCCTTCACAATGCTCTTCTATGGACAAAAACTTGGGAAAACTAGTGAGAGAGATTGGATGAATGAAATGAGCTAAAAATTGGTGTAGGTAAGTTACATAGGTATGGTCATGCGCTGGTACATTTTCAGATCATTTGGGTAAGCCTAGCTAGTACTTACTTCACAAAGCTTCTCTCGAGGTAGAAACTTTGGAAATTTCCTGAGAAAGATTTACTAGGAAAATTGAGCTGAATATTATCATGTGGCAATGATTTGGGTATGGAAGAGTGCCCGAAAAGTTTGAGGGTAATAGGAGGGGTCTATATAACACTTGCTTTGCAACGTGCCAATTTGGCCATAAAATATAAATTGAACCTGGGATCACATAGATGATTTGACTGAGCTGCAATTTGGAGGAGGGTGATAATTTGGGCATATGAAGGAACTGTATAAATTTCATGTCATTTAGATATATAAAAAGGCACTTCCTTCACAATGCTTCTAGGTGGACAAAAACTTTGGAAATTTGTCGAGGAAGATTTGCTAGGCAAATGGAGCTGAATTTTGTCATGCGGTAATGATTTGGATAGGAAAGATTGCCCAAAAATTCCGAGGGCAATCAAGAATATATAAATAGCACTTCCTTCATAAAGTGTTGTTGTGAAAAAAATAGGAAAATGAATATTGTTGAATTAGTTTTGAACTAGGCAAGGAAGGATTTTTACATATTTGATGAAGATATGCCCCAAAGAATTTATGAGATTTTTTTGGGAATTTTGGGAATGATAGAAATATAGGTTGCTTCACAACCTAGGGCAAAAACTGCCACATGGACATGACACATAGGCAAAACTGATGAGATGGCGCCTAGTCATCACAACCCACCACAATCTACAAGGCTATGACCATCTATATTGGTCATTAACAACTAGAAATAAGGCAGCAAACTAGCACTGTTTGCTTTGTGACCATTTCGTGTACGGAAATTAGGACCTTTCTGACCAAAATGGTCGCAATGGTTTAGGGTTGGGAGCCCCCTGAACAGCTTTTGACCAATTGGTCTAAAATGGTCATAAATTTATGACCAATTCTTCGAGGGTCACTGACAGAAGGTCATAAGTTGACATATTTCTTATAGTGGATCATGGAGTTTACCTCCGTGGATATCTTTCAGCACTCGCCTTTCAGCGACGTGCTAACTTTATTAAGGTCTCTCTCTTTGTCAGGAGAACCTTGGCCGAACTATGTCCGGCTAGGATGGGATGCGGAGGACGAAGAAATTCGCTACCCACCCACCACCCACTTAGTAGCCACTGTCGATGATTTAACCGACATGCTCAACTTCGGCTCCGAAGACATCGACGGTATGGACGACAATGCAGGAGACGAGCAGGAACCACCGCCCATAGGGCACTGGTCCGCCACCTCATCACACAATATATACATGGTGGATACTCCCAAAGAGAATAATGACGAGGAACGGAACGATGCAGCGAAGGACAATTCCGGCCAGAAGCAATCAAAGCGACGACGTAAACGCCGCTCTAAATCCTGCCTCAACAGCGCTAATAGCGCAGGAAATGACGACCACATGGAACCAGCGAGGGAGCAGGGCGAACCAGCAACCGGCGAACATAGCACGGATCCGCTATCCGAACACGGCGACGCCGAGGATAAAGCTCATCAATCCCCCTCCGGAGAGGAAAACAGTCCGGCCGAAGATGCAAACATCATCCCGGAAGAGCACTTGGAACAAGAGAACCTCCGCAAAAGGCTTATTGCCACAGCAAGGAGCCTGAAGAAGCAAAAAAAAGGCTTAAGGCTGCACAAACTACGCTCAATAGCAGATGGAACAAAGTGCTCGACAATGAAGAAAAGTATGGTGGAAGTTACCACCAAAAGAGCTATCCAAAGCGCAAGCTATTGCCCGAGTTCGACGATGAGGCCCTAGAGCCCATAGAGCCGAAAAATAAAGCGGCCAATAAAGCCGCAAATAAGTCAACACGCGATATACATGAGGACTTGCATCAAAAGTCTAATATGACCAGATCCATCTATGGATCTAGGAAGCGCGCTCCGGCACAACAGGAAAACCGAATACTACCACCGTCCGAACGCCATGATACATCCAAATACCGGGGTGCCGCACACCCCCTATGTTTCACCGATGAGGTGCTAGATCACGAATTTCCAAAGGGATTTAAACCCGTGAACATAGAAGCATACGACGGAACGACAGACCCTGGGGTCTGGATTGAGGACTTCATCCTCCATATACATATGGCTCGCGGAGACGATCTCCACGCCATTAAATACTTGCCCCTCAAGCTGAAAGGACCAGCTCGGCACTGGCTAAAGAGCCTCCCCAAAAACTCAATTGGAAGTTGGGAGGAGCTTGAGGATGCTTTTAGGGCCAATTTTCAAGGAACTTATGTCCGACCTTCGGACGTAGACGATCTAAGTCATATAATTCAACAACCCGGGGAGTCAGCCCGGAAGCTGTGGAACAGATTCCTCACTAAGAAGAATCAAATTGTTGACTGTCCGGACGCTGAAGCCTTAGCAGCTTTCAAGCACAGCGTCCGAGATGAATGGCTTGCCCGAAACCTCGGCCAAGAAAAACCGAGAACAATGGCGGCCCTAACAAGCCTCATGACCCGCTTTTGTGCGGGCGAGGACAGCTCGTTAGCCCGAAGCAGCACCACCGACCCAAGCACATCCGAAGTCAGGGATGGCAATGGAAAACCATGACGCAGCAAAAGCAAGCGTCGAAACAATGAAGACAACCCAGACAATACGGCAGTCAACGCCGGATTCAGGGGCTCTCAATCCGGTCAACGGAAAAAGCCTTCTAAGGGCAACAAAGATGGACCGTCCAGCCTAAATAGGATCTTAGACAAATTATGTCAGATTCGTGGCACCTCTGATAAACCTGCAAATCATACCCACAGAGAATGCTGGGTCTTCAAGCAGGCAGACAAGCTAAACGCGGAACACAAGGGGAGGGAGACACCAAGTGAAGACGAGGATGAACCTCGCCAGCAAAGCACCGGGGGACAGAAAAAATTCATACTAGAGGTTAAAACAGTCAACATGATCCATGTGACACAGGGGAGAGGCAACCATGCACCCCAAGACGCAAGTGCCTTAGAGCCCGTCACCCCTAAGTTCAACCCCCGGCTGGCTCGCCCGATCACTTTCGATCGCAGGGATAACCTGGCAAGTATCTGGCACGAAGGACTGGCTGCCTTGGTGTTAGACCCAATAATAAATGGATACCATCTCACACGAGTCCTTATGGACGGTGGCAGTAGTCTAAATCTGATATATCAGGACACAGTCCGCAAAATGGGGATAGACCCGACGGAAATTAACCATAGTAGTACTACCTTCAAGGGAGTAATACCCTGCCTAGAGGCCCGTTGCACGGGCTCTCTATTGCTAGAGGTTGTATTCGTTCTCCCGACAACTTCCGAAGCGAATAGTTAACCTTCGACATAGCTCCATTACGAAGTGGCTATAAGCATTACTCGGGAGAGCGGCTTTCGCTCGCTTTAATGCAATACCACATTACGCTTTTCTCAAGCTTAAAATGCCCGGTCCGCGTGGCATTATCACTGTACATGGAAATGTTGAGCACTCCTTACAAAAAGAAGAACGTGCGGCTGTTTCAACAGCCGAACACTAGACGTCCTCACCAACCAGAACAAATGATCGGTCGTCAAGACTACGGACACGGTTAGACGAGTCCGGCGCATCATCAGATATACTTAGGATTGGTTTAATGGTTATACCCATATAGACGGTACTAGGGGCTTCCCGCGTGTAAACAGGGCTCGCTCGGCTCAACTTTACTTATTTTCGAATTTTACATGGTTTATTTAGAGTAACCAATTGTCTGCACGACAACTTCAACTAAGTTCCTCTCTTTTACAGATGACAATCGTGCTACACCCGTCTAGGATACGGCACAACAGAGACACAGGCACATACGTGTAGCAGGGACCCGCCCAAAGGTTTCTTTTTAGATTAAGACCCTACGTCAACCTTTTTTACTGTCTTTTGTTGTTCACATCCTTCGGATTCTCAATACAACCGAGAAGGATGCTGACGATCTTCGCATGTGGCCACGTCAGAATATTGCATGTACCTGGACACTCAGGGTTTATTATCAAGAGCATTTTCAGCCCGGTATATATTATAAAGACCGAATACCTTAGGGAGTATTCGGCGTCGCGAGTTTGGCCTTATATGCATCAACTCCGAATCATGTCTTGGGTCAAATGTTAGGTTTGCCCGGCTCCCGCATTTTGCTACCTTACGTTCTGCTCTATCGGCTAAGGCGGCACCGGGAGAACTACTGCGATTGTGCCCTAGTTCATCGGGGAGCACCTCAGTAGAGAAAGCCGAAAACTGACTGTCATGATAAAGTGTGAGACTGGTCAACCACTCGATGACCTAGCGGAATCTTCGGGGTTCCTCCGCATTAACGAAGGGCCATTTCCCGGCCAGGCATGTACGCGCCCCGTATTCGGATGAGCGCGGAGCCACCAGGGGCTATATAGTAGCCCCATTGTCAAACTCCTATGGCTAAGTGAAAGTGTTAAAGCAATATAGTCTGATTGCCACGTTCGCTGCGCTATCACCTCCTTAATGGACCAAGACGTTGGATCAAGTGTGAAAACGCGTCTTCTGCAAACACCCCCGCATTATATGCGTGGGCACTACTAGGGAAAAGCTTATACACAGACGCTTACTAGCAGCGCGGGTTTATATCCCTCGCTAGTGCTACTTACTAGTAGCGCGGGTTTTTAACCCTCGCTACTACTAAGTTGATAGCAGTAGCGCCGGTTTTTAACACTCGCTACTACTAAGCGGTCTCTACCGTGCCCCGCGGGACATGCCATAGTAGTAGCGCGGGTTTTTAACCCTCGCTACTACTAAGTTGATAGAAGTAGCGCTGGTTTTTACCCCTCGCTACTACTAAGCGGTCTCTACCGTGCCCCTGGGCCATGCCATAGTAGTAGTGAGGGTTATAAACCCGCGCTACTACTAAGTTTTTACCCCTCGCTACTACTAAGAAGTCTCAACCGTGCCCCTCCGGGACCTGCCATAGTAGTAGCGAGGGGTAAAAACCCTCGCTACTACTAAAGGTCCCATTTTGAAACTCTACCCCCTGTGGATCGCCTTTTCGGTTTTGTAAAAAGCAAAAGAAAATGATAAAAACTTCAAAAATTAAAATCCTTCGAGATGTAGTTATGTTACTACATCTACTAGTTAGGAAAATTTAAAAACTTAAATTTGGACATGTTTTGCAAAAAAGTGTAGGGAAAATGTAAAACGGCTATAACTTTTGCATACGATGTTAGAAAAAAAGGTATAATATATCAAAATGTTTCAAAAATTAAAATCCTTCGAGATGTAGTTATGTTACTACATCTACTAGTTAGGAAAATTTAAAAACTTAAATTTGGACATGTTTTGCAAAAAATGTAGGGAAAATGTAAAACGGCTATAACTTTTGCATACGATGTCAGAAAAAACGTATAATATATCAAAATGTTCAGCACGAAAATCCGCATCCGACGGAGACAGCCCATGGCCTGTTTGCAAACTTTTAGAATCCTCAAATTCTAAAAGGAAAAAAAGTTATGCTCAAATTTCAGTTTTTTTAATTTTGGTCAAATCTGGTCAAACTGTGGTCAAACTACTTATTCAAGAAGTAGTAGTGTTACTAAATAATTATTCAAGAATAGTAGTGTTACTAAATAATTATTTCAGTTTTTTTGAATTTTGGTCAAATCTGGTCAAACTGTGGTCAAACTTTGGTCAAACTCCTTATTCAAGAAATATTAGTGTTACTAAATAATTATTGTTTTATAGAACAATAGTTTTAAACTCAAACAGTGAAATGTGTGACTTCATGCTCAAGCTAAACTCCCGAGGGTTAATAGGATTGACATCTTACTATTGTCAGGAAAACAACAAGTGCAGACTTGGAATCGAGGGAGAATAGAACCCGGAAGTTAAGCGTGCTCAGGCTGGAGTAGTGAGAGGATGGGTGACCGTGCTCAGGCTGGAGTAGTGAGAGGATGGGTGACCGTCCGGGAAGTTAGATGATTTGGAATGATGAGGGGTGATTAGAGATTAAATTGAGCGGTGATGAGGGTGATTAGAGATTAGAGCTTAAAATAATTCAGAAATTTGAAAATTCGGGCAAAAAATTTGAAAAAAAAAATCAATTTTTTTTCAAAGCACGGGTTAGTAGTAGCGCCGGCCCCCGCGCTACTAATAGGCCCAAAACCCGCGCTGCTGCTAGGCTTTTCCCTAGTAGTGGGGGGCTGAAGCCGACGACTGCAAACTTTCAGTTTATATACATATATACATGAACGGTCGCACAGGAGGCATCATCACACTTTCAGGCAAAAGTATAAAAATAGCCCTTACAATTCAGTAACATATTATTTTTCAATTGGGATACATGTCACTAAAACATGATACCCTTCGAGCACTGAGACTCTATCACACGAGCGCCTTCTAGGACTTCTTCATAATAATGCTCGGCCGCTACCCGGCCTATGTCCGAACTCTGGCTTGCAATAGTGGTGGCATCCATCTCTACCTAGCATGTCTTGACACGGGCAAGTGCCATCCGCGCACCCTCTATGCACGCCGACCTCTTCATGGCGTCAATGTGCGGCACAGCACCAAGGAATTGTTGCACTAAACTAAAATAACTATTCGACTACAGATGATCCACAATAGACCTCAGATGATCCACAATAGACCTCATGGCAAGCCCGGACAACCTATGGAGCTCGGCCCACTCGGTCATTTGCTCATTCAACAGCAGCGGACGCACTGGACCGTCGAATTGTGACCAAAACAGCCTTTCCACTTCACGATCTTTTTGATCCCTGAAGTATTCGGTCGCATCAGCGGCACTGGCTGCCAAATCCACGTATGCATCCACAGAACTCCATAGCTTATCAAGAGGGGTGTACTTTGGATCTCCGAACTTTGTCCGCAACAAGAAGGGCTTCCCAGCGGCGATATCTCCAGCTTGACACAGCTCTTCCTTTGCCGCTCTAATTTTAGAGCGGGCCTCCTTGGGTGCTGCCGCGGCCTTCTCCAGGTCCGTCGCCTTCGCTCGGTCTTCTCTCTCAAGGAGCTGGTAACAGTCGGCGGCATCTTTCAACTCAACGGCCATCTTGGCCATCTTTTCCTTGCTTCAGCAATGCGCAGCCTGTTCGGCTCTCAGCTCTTCGACTGCCTTTAGAGCGGCCGCATCGCTATTCCTGGTTTGTTCGTTGGCTCGGGCAAGTTCCGCCCAAAGGGTCTCCACTACGGCAGCTCCATCTGTAGTCACAAACATATTAAAGATACTAGCATCAAGCTCCTCTTATTATGTGTTGATCATTGGAGAAATAACATACCCTATGCCTCGTCGAGCCGCTTGTTGACAAGCACCATATCGGCATCTGCCACATCAAGTTGCCGCTTCAGCTCGGCAAATTCACCAGTCCGGCTAGCCACCGGACCTTCCGCCATCTGCATATGAAGGCGGCCTGTTTATTACCTGGGACTATGATCCTCTGTTTGCCACCGTTCTCGACAGCAACCAGAGTCTCAGGGGCTACTATCTGCATGGGCACACCTAACATGTGCGGTACTGCTAAAAATACACACTATTTCGTGTACCTCAAAACCTTTCAGCAGACTCATAAAAGCTTCATGCAACCCGCTTTCGGCGGATGAAATCCTCTCAAACACCGTACCCATTAGCGTACGATGTGCTTCTGAGATAGCCGCTTGCTCTAGCAGATCCTTCAGTGCATCCGACCGAATACTAGACGGTGCCGGACTCTTTCGGTTGCTCTCTTCAAGAGCCGGATACTGAGGACTTCGGATGGCCAAAGGATTACCTTCTGGCCTTGCCGGATCAGAAGAAGCCCTCCGCGATGACACCTCGGGGTCGCCCGCCTCGTAAGGTGGGATAGCATGGGGAGGCGTTTCGCTCTCCATCATCTCCGGAAGAAGATCCCCCGAAGACAAACTCTACCGAGAAGGGCTATGATCCGGACTACAAGATAAGTGCCTTGGTTATTTTCTCAGGAGTGATGCAGGATGTTTCCATTATCAAATACCTTTCTACTTACAGCTCAGTAGAGGGCTGGCCCCTTGCGGGCATTGTGCGGCCGGGGTATCCCCCGGGGAAGGACCCTCTGGTGAAGATTTCTTCCCCCGTTTGGAGATCATTGTCTTCGGGTCGTCAGAGAGGTGGTCCTCTTCCTTCCTCCGGGTCGTCAGAGAGGTGGTCCTCTTCCTTCCTTGGGAAGGGGGAACTTTAGTTTCTTCCCCCCGGTTACCCTCCTTTGGAGAGGTGTTAGCCTCTTTCTTCCCCCCTTTATCTTCCTCTGAGGGCACTTGATGAGGCATGAGCTCCAGCATCCTGGCTAGTACAGGATCCGGTGAGACCTCGGGGAGGGGGCCGGACACCTGATCATTTTCGCCTTTGTTATCCAGTCCTGGTCAAAGAGCGGCTCTTTAGAATGATGTTGTGATAAATAAAAATACAACGTGTTCGGTTGCAGGACTACTTACTTGGGTATCTGGACGATTGCAGTTCAGACCCGCGTCCTTGGTAATGTCCGGACACATTATTTGTGGTCCGAAGAACAATTTATACATCTCCTCGAGCGTCATGCCGAGGAAATGATGAATAGCTCGCGGTCCCTCTGGGTTGAACTCCCACATACGGAGGGGACGACGTTTGCAGGGCAGAGTTCGACGAATTAACATGACTTGCATCACCGTGACTAGACCGATATCATTCTCGAGGAGATCTTGGATGCGGCTCTGCAATATCGGCACATCCTTTACTGACCCCAGTCTATCCCCTTGTTGACCCATGACGTTAGTCGTGGCGGGGGGGCCGAGCGAAAGGCGGAGGCGGCCACCCACTTGGTACCCCTAGGGGCTGTGATATAAAACCACTCTCGTTGCCATAAACTGGACACCTCCTGAAAATAACCCTCGGGCCATGGGGCATCCGCACTTCTGCTTATTACGGCACCTCCGCACTCTGCTTGCCGCCCCTCGATCATCTTTGGCTCCACCTTGAAGGTATTGAGTCACAGGTCGAAGTGAGTGACAATGCGGAGGAAAGCATCACACACAACGATGAACGATGAGATGTGGAGGACAGAATCCGGAGTCGGATCATGGAAATCCAGCCCATAATAAAACATGAGCCCCCTCACAAAGGGATCTAGAGCAAGGCCTAGCCCTCGGAGGAGGTGAGATACAAACACAACGCTCTCGCAGGGTTTGGGAGTGGGAATGACTTGCCCTCGAGCAGGCAATCTATGTGGGATTTCGCCGGTCAGAAACCTGGCCTCTCTTAAGTTTTTGATGTCTTCCTCTGTAACCGAGGAAGGCACCCACCGACCTTGAAGGTTGGATCCGGACATGGTTGAAGGTGCGATGCGTCTGACCTGAACTTCGGGTGTTGGAACTCCAGGCGGGGGAAGGATTCGATTGAATTCGAGGAGAAAAAAGGATAAGCCTTAGTCTCTTTATAAAGAGGGTGAATACCAAGCATCCTCCTCGTGGCCGTTTGGGACTTGCCTATAATCGAGGAGTCATACCAAACGGGCACGTTTGGGTTACCCACGTCCGTATTGATGAGAATTCCGTGATAAGGGGGCACGATCTCTGCTTCGACAAGACGTGCCAAGGAAACCGCCTTGCGATGCGTGTCAAGGCTGGTTGAGAATAACGGTTCGAATAAAGACCGGGCAGTGGTATGATGTCATGATATCAAATGTGTCAACAGATTAGATTTGTGGAAATATTATTCTCTCTACGGTGGTATGTGGAAACTTGTTTTGCAGAGCCGGACAGTGTCCTTGTGTTCAAAATCTTCTATGGAGTATTCGAAGGAGGAACCCGCCTTGCAATGCCGAAGACAAATCTGCGCGCCGGACTCATCGTCATTGAAGCCTGGTTCAGGGGCTACTGAGGGAGTCCTGGATTAGGGGGTATCCAGACAGCCGGACTATATCCTTTGGCCGGACTGTTGGACTATGAAGATACAAGATTGAAGACTTCGTCCCTTGTCCGGATGGGACTCTCCTTGGCGTGGAAGGCAAGCTTGGCGATACGGATATGGAGATCTCCTCCCATTGTAACCGACTCTGTGTAACCCTAGCCCCCTCCGGTGTCTATATAAACCGGAGGGTTTAGTCTGTAGGACAAGAACAATCATACCATAGGCTAGCTTCTAGGTTTTAGCCTCTACGATCTCGTGGTAGATCAACTCTTGTAATACTCATATCATCAAGATCAATCAAGTAGGAAGTAGGGTATTACCTCCGTCAAGAGGGCCCGAACCTGGGTAAACATCGTGTCCCCCGCCTCCTATTACCATCCGCCTTAGACGCACAGTTCGGGACCCCCTACCCGAGATCCGCCGATTTTGACACCGACAATCTCCATCGTAGCATCATTGTCGTCTCGCCAACTATTGTTTCTATGACTATCGCTACCGCTTAGTGATAAAGTAAAAACAATTACAGGGCGATTGCATTGCATACAATAAAGCGACAACCATATGGCTCCTGCCAGTTGCCGATAACTTCGTTATAAAACATGATCATCTCATACAATAAAATTTAGCATCATGCCTTGACCATATCACATCACCACATGCCCTGCAAAAACAAGTTAGACGTTCTCTACTTTGTTGTTGCAAGTTTTACGTGGCTGCTACGGGCTGAGAAAGAACCGTTCTTACCTACGCATCAAAACCACAACGATATTTCATCAAGTTAGTGTTGTTTTAACTTTCACAAGGACCGGGCGTAGCCACACTCGGTTCAACTAAAGTTGGAGAAACAGACACCCGCCAGCCACCTGTGTGCAAAGCACGTCGGTAGAACCAGTCTTGCATAAGTGTACGCGTAATGTCGGTCCGGGCCGCTTCATCCAACAATACCGCCGAACCAAAGTATGACATGCTGGTAAGCAGTATGACTTGTGTCGCCCACAACTCACTTGTGTTCTACTCGTGCATATAACTGATACGTCTCCAACGTATCTATAATTTTTGATTGTTCCATGATATATTATATTCTATTTTGGACATTGTTGGGCTTTATTTTACACTTTTATATTATTTTTGGGACTAACCTATTAACCGGAGGCCCAGCCCAGAATTGATGTTTTTGCCTATTTCAGAGTTTCGCAGAAAAAGAATATCAAATGGAGTCCAAACGGAATGAAACCTTTGGGAACGTGATTTTCGGAACGAACGTGATCCAGAGGACTTGGACCCTACGTCAAGACATCAACCAGAAGGGCACGAGGTAGGGGGCGTGCCTACCCCCCCCCCCCCTAGGCGTGCCCTCCACCCTCGTGGGCCCCATGTTGCTCCACCGACGTACTTCTTCCTCCTACATATACCTACGTACCCCCAAACTACCAGAGACGGAGCCAAAACCCTATTTCCACCGCCGCAACTTTCTGTACCCGTGAGATCCCATCTTGGGGCCTTTTCCGGAGCTCCGCTGGAGGGGGCATCGATCACGCAAGGGACTCTACATCATCTCCAAGGCCTCTCCGATGAAGTGTGACTAGTTTACTTCAGACCTTCGGGTCCATAGTTATTAGCTAGATGGCTTCTTCTCTCTTTTTGGATCTCAATATGATGTTCTCCCCCTCTCTTGTGGATATCTATTCGATGTAATCTTCTTTTATGGTGTGTTTGTCGAGATTCGATAAATTGTGGGTTTACAATCAAGTTTATCTATGAACAATATTTGAATCTCCTCTGAAATCTTTTATGTATGATTGGTTATCTTTGCAAGTCTCTTCGAATTATCAGTTTGGTTTGGCCTACTAGATCTATCTTTCTTGCAATGGGAGAAGTGCTTAGCTTTGGGTTCAATCTTGCGGTGTCCTTTCCCAGTGACAGTAGGGGCAGCAAGGCACGTATTGTATTGTTGCCATCGAGGATAAAAAGATGGGGTTTATATCATATTGCATGAGTTTAACCCTCTACATCATGTCATCTTTCTTAATGCGTTACTCTATTTTTCATGAACTTAATACTCTAGATGCATGCTGGATAGTGGTCGATGTGTGGAGTAATAGTAGTAGATGCAGGCAGGAGTCGGTCTACTTGTCGCGGACGTGATGCCTATATACATGATCCTACCTAGATACTCTCATAACTATGCTCAATTCTATCAATTGCTTGACAGTAATTTGTTTACCCATCGCAATACTTATGCTATCTCGAGAGAAGCCACTAGTGAAACCTATGGCCCCCGGATCTATTTTCCACCATATTAATCTTCCGTCAACAAGTTATTTCTGGCACCGTTTGTCTTTGCATTATTTACTTTTACTCTTTATCATGAAAATACCAAAAATATTATCTTATCATCTCTATCAGATCTCACTCTCGTAAGTGACCGTGAAGGGATTGACAACCCCTTTTTCGCGTTGGTTGTGAGGTTCTTGTTTGTTTGTGTAGGTGTGTGGGACTCGCGCGTAGCCTCCTACTAGATTGATACCTTGGTTCTCAAAAACTGAGGGAAATACTTGCGCTGCTTTACTGCATCACCCTTTCCTCTTCAAGGGAAAACCAACGCAGTGCTCAAGAGGTAGCAAGAAGGATTTCTGGCGCCGTTGCCGGGGATTCTACGCAAAAGTCAACATATCAAGTACCCATCACAAACACTCATCTCCCACGTTACATTATTTGCCATTTGCCTCTCGTTTTCCTCTCCCACACTTCACATTTGCCGTTTTATTCGCCCTCTCTTTTCCGTTCGCCTCTTTTCCGCTTGTTTCGTCGTTATGGCTAGCTCGGTCTTCATCCCTTCGTCTCCTGACTTTGAAGTCCTCCACTTCAAGCAAAGACAAGGGGAAAATTTAAAAGATGCTTGGTTTAGGATGCTCGAATCTTATCGTAGTTGCAATATAGAGGGAGATTATAAAATCTTGCTTTGCAATTTTTATGTTGGGCTAACCTTGCCCCATAGACAACTCCTCGATTTTTATGCCAAAGGTAGTTTTATTGATATTGATCCTAGCTTCGCTTATGAAATTATAGAGGGGACAGTGGGAGTACTCCCCCTACAAAAAGGATCATCCCTTACCCAAGAGGAGACTCAAATTCTAGAGAAATTATGTGAATTACAAAAAATTGTTGAACCTCTTAAAAATATTGGTGGGAATATCAACCGCATGAATAATCTGATTACGCTTTGCAATAAGCAGCTAGATGCTTTAGATCAAAGGATCACCAATCATAACTCCATTAA
Organism: Triticum dicoccoides; assembly: GCF_002162155.2. NCBI lineage: Eukaryota > Viridiplantae > Streptophyta > Magnoliopsida > Poales > Poaceae > Triticum > Triticum dicoccoides. Next base: position 42,836,529 of record NC_041384.1, on the reverse strand, counting down.
GAATTTGCCTACCAAAGATGGCACTACCTAGATCTATCCTTGCTTTTATGCCTAGCTAGGGGCGTTAAACGATAGCGCTTGTTGGGAGGCAACCCAATTTTATTTTGTTTTTTATTTTTTCTTATGTTTAGGAATAAATAATATGTCTAGCATCTGGTTATATTCGTTTTTATGTTTTAATTAGTGTTTGTGCCAAGTAAAACCGTTAGGACAACCTACGGTGATAGTTATTTGATTCTGCTGCAGAAAACAGAAACTTTGCGCGCACGAGATTAGGATTAATAAATCACAGGAATGTGCTTTTCAGTTGATTCTTTTTGCTATAGATCAATAAACAAATTATATAGAACTTACTAATTTGGAGGAATTTTTCACGTTCCAGAAGTTTGAGTTAGTTACAGATTAATACAGACTGTTCTGTTTTTGACAGATTCTGTTTTTCGTGTGTTGTTTGCTTATTTTGATGAATCTATGGCTAGTAAAATAGTTTATAAACCATAGGAAAGTTGGAATACAGTAAGTTTAACACCAATGTAAATAAATAATGAGTTCATTACAGTACCTTGAAGTGGTTTTTTGTTTTCTTTTGCTAATGGAGCTCATGAGATTTTCTGTTAAGTTTTGTGTTGTGAAGTTTTCAAGTTTTGGGTAAAAGATTTGATGGATTATGGAACAAGGAGTGGCAAGAACCTAAGCTTGGGGATGCCCATGGCACCCCAAGATAATCTAAGGACACCTAAAATCCAAAGCTTGGGGATGCCCCGGAAGGCATCCCCACTTTCGTCTTCGTCTATCGGTAACTTTACTTGGAGCTATATTTTTATTCACCACATGATATGTGTTTTTCTTGGAGCATATTGTACTATTTGAGTCTTTGCTTTTTAGTTTACCACAATCATCCTTGCTGTACACACCTTTTTAGAGAGACACACATGAATCGGAACTTGTTAGAATACTCTATATGCTTCACTTATATTTTTTGAGCTATATAGTTTTTGCTCTAGTGCTTCACTTATATCTTTTAGAGCACGGTGGTAGATTTGTTTTATAGAAACTATTGATCTCTCATGCTTCACTTATATTATTTTGAGAGTCTTGAAATAGCATGGCAATTTGCTTTAATTATAATATCATGAGAAATTTAATACTAGATAATTGTTTTGAGATATAAAGGTGGTAATATCATAGTTGTGCTAGTTGAGTAATTGTGGAATTGAAAAATACTTGTGTTGGAGTTTGTGATTCCCGTAGCATGCACGTATGGTGAATCGTTATGTAACAAAGTCGGAGCATGAGGTATTTGTTGATTGTCATCCTTTGTGTCGCGGTCGGGATCGCGCGATGGTTAACTCCTACCAACCCTTCCCCTAGGAGCATGCGTAGTAGTACTTTGCTTCGAGGGCTAATAAATTTTTGCAATAAGTATATGAGTTCTTTATGACTAATGTGAGTCCATGGATTATATGCACACTTACCTTTCCACAATTTTCTAGCCTCTTCGGTACCGTGCATTGCCCTTTCTCACCTTGAGAGTTGGTGCAAACTTCGCCGGTGCATCCAAATCCCGTGGTATTATACGCTCTATCACACATAAACCTCCTTATATCCTCCTCAAAACAGCCACCATACCTACCTATTATGGCATTTCCATAGCCATTCCGAGATATATTGCCATGCAACTTTCCATCGTTTCGTTTATCATGACACGCTCCATCATTGTCATCTTGCCTTGCATGATCATGTAGTTGACATTGTATTTGTGGCAAAGCCACCATTCATAATTATTTCATACATGTCGCTCTTGATTCATTGCATATCCCGGTACACCGCCGGAGGCATTCACATAGAGTCATATTTTGTTCTAAGTATTGAGTTGTAAGTAAATAAAAGTGTGATGATCATCATTACTAGAGCATTGTCCCAAGTGAAGAAAGGATGATGGAGACTATGATTCCCCCACAAGTCGGGATGAGACTCCGGACTGAAAAAAAAGAGGCCATAAAAAAAGAGAAAAGGCCCAAATAAAAAATGAGAGAAAAAGAGAGAAGGGACAATGTTACTATCCTTTTACCACACTTGTGCTTCAAAATAGCACCATGATCTTCATGATAGAGAGTCTCTCATTTTGTCGCTTTCATATACTAGTGGGAAATTTCATTATAGAACTTGGCTTGTATATTCCAATGATGGGCTTCCTCAAAATGCCCGAGGTCTTCATGAGCAAGCAAGTTGGATGCACACCCACTTAGTTTCTTTTGTTTGAGCTTTCATACACTTATAGCTCTAGTGCATCCATTGCATGGCAATCCCTACTCCTTGCATTGACATCAATTGATGGGCATCTCCATAGCCCATTGATTAGCCTCATTGATGTGAGACTTTCTCCTTTTTTGTCTTCCCACATAACCCCTACCATTATACCTTATTCCACCATAGTGTTATATCCATGGCTTGCGCTCATGTATTGCGTAAGAGTTGAAAAAGCTGAAGCGCGTTAAAAAGTATGAACCTATTGCTTGGCTAAAACCGGGGTTGTACATGATATGAATATTTTGTGTGGGGAAGATGGAGCATAGCCAGACTATATGATTTTGTAGGGATAACTTGCTTTGGCTATGTTATTTTGATAAGACATAATTGCTTGGTTAGCATGCTTGAAGTATTATTGTTTTTATGTCAACATTAAACTTTTATCTTGAATCATATTAAATTTGAACATTCATGCCACAATAAGAAGAATTACACTGAAATTATGCTACGTAGCATTCCACATCAAAAATTCTGTTTTTATCATTTACCTACTCGAGGACGAGGACGAATTAAGCTTGGGGATGCTTGATACGTCTCCAATGTATCTATAATTTTTTATTGTTCCATGCTATATTATATTCCGTTTTGGACATTATTGGGCTTTATTTTACACTTTTATATTATTTTTGGGACTAACCTATTAACCGGAGGCGCAGCCCAGAATTGTTGTTTTTTGCCTATTTCAGAGTTTCGCGGAAAAAGAATATCAAACGGAGTCCAAATGGAATGAAACCTTCGGGGATGTGATTTTCGGAACGAACGTGATCCAGAGGACTTGGACCCTACATCAAGACATCAACCAAGAGGGCACAAGGTAGGGGGCGCGCCTACCCCCCTGGGCGTGCTCTCCACCCTCGTGGGCCCCATGTTGCTCCACTGACGTACTTCTTCCTCCTACATATACCTACGTACCCCCAAACTACTAGAGACGGAGCCAAAACCCTATTTCCACCGCCGCAACTTTCTGTACCCGTGAGATCCCATCTTGGGGCCTTTTCCGGAGCTCCGCCGGAGGGGGCATCGATCACGGAGGGCCTCTACATCATCTCCAAGGCCTCTCCGATGAAGTGTGAGTAGTTTACTTCAGACCTTCGGGTCCATAGTTATTAGCTAGATGGCTTCTTCTCTCTTTTTGGATCTCAATACAATGTCCCCCCCCCTCTCTTGTGGAGATCTATTCGATGTAATCTTCTTTTGCGGTGTGTTTATCGAGATCCGATGAATTGTGGGTTTATGATCAAGTTTATCTATGAACAATATTTGAATCTCCTCTGAATTCTTTTATGTATGATTGGTTATCTTTGCAAGTCTCTTTGAATTATCAGTTTGGTTTGGCCTACTAGATTGATCTTTCTTGCAATGGGACAAGTACTTAGCTTTGGGTTTAATCTTGTGGTGTCCTTTCCCAGTGACAGTAGGGGCAGCAAGGCACGTATTGTATTGTTGTCATCGAGGATAAAAAGATGGGGTTTATATCATATTGCATGAGTTTAACCCTCTACATCATGTCATCTTTCTTAATGCATTACTCTGTTCTTCATGAACTTAATACTCTAGATGCATGTTGGATAGCGGTCGATGTGTGGAGTAATAGTAGTAGATGCAGGCAGGAGTCGGTCTACTTGTCGCGGACGTGATGCCTATATACATGATCATACCTAGATACTCTCATAACTATGCTCAATTCTATCAATTGCTTGACAGTAATTTGTTTACCCATCGTAATACTTATGCTATCTCGAGAGAAGACACTAGTGAAACCTATGGCCCCCGGGTCTATTTTCCACCATGGTAATCTTCCGTCAACAAGTTATTTCTGGCACCGTTTATCTTTGCATTATTTACTTTTACTCTTTATCATAAAAATACCAAAAATATTATCTTATCATCTCTATCAGATCTCACTCTCGTAAGTGACCGTGAAGGGATTGACAACCTATTTTTCGCGTTGGTTGCGAGGTTCTTGTTTGTTTGTCTAGGTGCGTGGGACTCGCGCGTGGCCTCCTACTGGATTGATACCTTGGTTCTCAAAAACTGAGGAAAATACTTACGCTGCTTTACTGCATCACCGTTTCCTCTTCAAGGGAAAACCAACGCAGTGCTCAAGAGGTAGCAATAACATCTACCATAAACCTGGCTCGGATGCCACTGTTGGGGAACATAGTAATTTAAAAAAAAATCCTACGCACACGCAAGATCATGGTGATGCATAGCAACAAGAGGGGAGAGAGTGGGCACGTACCCTCGTAGACCTAAAGCGGTAACGTTATAACAATGCGGTTGATGTAGTCGTACGTCTTCACGATCGACCGATCCTCAGTACCGAACATACGGCACCTCCGTGTTCAGCACACGTTCAGCTCGGTGACGTCCCGCGAACTCACGATCCAGTAGAGCTCAAGGGAGAGTTTCGTCAGCATGATGGCGTGATGACGATGTTGATGAAGTTACCGACGCAGGGCTTCGCCTAAGCACCGCTACGATATGACCGAGGTGGATTATGGTGGAGGGGGGCACTGCACATGGCTAAGAGATCAATTATCAATTGTTGTGTCTCCAAGGGGTGACTCCCTCCCCGTATATAAAGGAGTAGAGGAGGGGGAGGGCCGGCCTGAAGGAAATATGCCCTAGAGGCAATAATAAAGTTATTATTTATTTCCTTATAATCATGATAAATGTTTATTATTCATGCTAGAATTGTATTAACCGGAAACATAATACATGTGTGAATACATAGACAAACAAAGTGTCACTAGTATGCCTCTACTTGACTAGCTCGTTAATCAAAGATGGTTATGTTTCCTGACCATGAACAATGAGTTGTTATTTGAGTAACGAGATCACATCATTTGTTGAATGATCTGATTGACATGACCCATTCCATTAGCTTAGCACCTGATCGTTTAGTATGTTGCTATTGCTTTCTTCATGACTTATACATGTTCCTATGACTATGAGATTATGCAACTCCCGTTTGCCGGAGGAACACTTTGGGTGCTACCAAACGTCACAACGTAACTGGGTGATTATAAAGGAGCATTACAGGTGTCTCCAAAAGTAGATGTTGGGTTAGCGTATTTCGAGATTAGGATTTGTCACTCCGATTGTCGGAGAGGTATCTCTGGGCCCTCTCGGTAATGCACATCACATAAGCCTTGCAAGCACTGCAACTAATATGTTAGTTGTGAGATGATGTATTACGGAACGAGTAAAGAGACTTGCCAGTAACGAGATTGAACTAGGTATTGGATACCGACGATCGAATCTCGGGCAAGTAACATACCGATGACAAAGGGAACAGCGTATGTTGTTATGCGGTCTGACCAATAAAGATCTTCGTAGAATATGTAGGAGCCAATATGGGCATCCAGGTCCCGCTATTGGTTATTGACCGGAGACGTGTCTCGGTCATGTCTACATTGTTCTCGAACCCGTAGGGTCCGCACGCTTAAGGTTACGATGACAGTTATATTATGAGTTTACATGTTTTGATGAACCGAAGGAGTTCGGAGTCCCGGATGAGATCGGGGACATGACGAGGAGTCTCGAAATGGTCGAGACGTAAAGATTCATATATTGGATGATATGGTTAGGCCAAGGGGTCAAGCCCATGAGGCTTTAGATCGGTGCAAAAAGGAGTTTTGCGGAGGCCAGGGGGCCAAACGCCGGAGACCCTGGCGTCTGGCCCTGGGCCAGACGCCGAGGCCCATGGCGTCTGGGCCAGACGCCAAGGATTGTGGCGTTTGGTCCTGGAGTCCGAGTGGGACTCTTGCCTTTTGGGAAAAACCGACTTTGAGGAGGCTTTTGCTCCAAGTTTCGACCCCGGGGCTCAACATATAAATAGAGGGGCAGGGCTAGCACCAAAGATACAACAAGTTGATCCACGTGATCTATTCCTTAGCCGTGTGCGGTGCCCCTTGCCACCATATACCTCGATAATACTGTAGCGGAGTTTAGGCGAAGCCCTGCTGCTGTAGTTCATCAAGATCGTCACCACGCCGTCGTGCTGACGGAACTCTTCCCCGACACTTTGCTGGATCGGAGTCCGGGGATCGTCATCGAGCTGAACGTGTGCTTGAACTCGGAGGTGCCGTAGTTTCGGTGCTTGATCGGTTGGATCGTGAAGACGTACGACTACTTCCTCTACGTCGTGTCATCGCTTCCGCAGTCGGTCTGCGTTGGGTACGTAGACAACACTCTCCCCTCGTTGCTATGCATCACGTGATCTTGCGTGTGCGTAGGAAATTTTTTGAAATTACTACGAAACCCAACAGTGGTATCAGAGCCTAGGTTATTTATGTTGATGTTATATGCACGAGTAGAACACAAGTGAGTTGTGGACGATACAAGTCATACTGCCTACCAGCATGTCATACTTTGGTTCGGCGGTATTGTTGGACGAGACGACCCGGACCAACCTTACGCGTACGCTTACGCGAGACCGGTTCCCTCGACGTGCTTTGCACATAGATGGCTTGCGGGCGACTATCTCTCCAACTTTAGTTGAACCGAGTATGGCTACGCCCGGTCCTTGAGAAGGTTAAAACGGAGTCTATTTGACAAACTATCGTTGTGGTTTTGATGCGTAGGTGAGATTGGTTCTTACTTAAGCCCGTAGCAGCCACGTAAAACATGCAACAACAAAGTAGAGGACGTCTAACTTGTTTTTGCAGGGCATGTTGTGATGTGATATGGTCAAGGCATGATGCTGAATTTTATTGTATGAGATGATCATGTTTTGTAACCGAGTTATCGGCAACTGGCAGGAGCCATATGGTTGTCGCTTTATTGTATGCAATGCAATCGCGATGTAATGCTTTACTTTATTACTAAATGGTAGTGATAGTCGTGGAAGCATAAGATTGGCGAGACGACAACGATGCTACGATGGAGATCAAGGTGTCGCGCCGGTGACGATGGTGATCATGACGGTGCTTCGGAGATGGAGATCACAAGCACAAGATGATGATGACCATATCATATCACTTATATTGATTGCATGTGATGTTTATCTTTTTATGCATCTTATCTTGCTTTGATTGACGGTAGCATTATAAGATGATCTCTCACTAAATTATCAAGAAGTGTTCTCCCTGAGTATGCACCGTAGCCAAAGTTCGTCGTGCCCAGACACCACATGATGATCGGGTGTGATAAGCTCTACGTCCATCTACAACGGGTGCAAGCCAGTTTTGCACACGCAGAATACTCAGGTTAAACTTGACGAGCCTAGCATATGCAGATATGGCCTCGGAACACGGAGACCGAAAGGTCGAGCGTGAATCATATAGTAGATATGATCAACATAACGATGTTCACCATTGAAAACTACTCCATCTCACGTGATGATCGGTCATGGTTTAGTTGATTTGGATCACGTAATCACTTAGAGGATTAGAGGGATGTCTATCTAAGTGGGAGTTCTTAAATAATATGATTAATTGAACTTAAATTTATCATGAACTTAGTACCTGATAGTATCTTGCTTGTTTATGTTGATTGTAGATAGATGGCTCGTGCTGTTGTTCCGTTGAATTTTAATGCGTTCCTTGAGAAAGCAAAGTTGAAAGATGATGGTAGCAATTACACAGACTGGGTCCGTAACTTGAGGATTATCCTCATTGCTGCACAGAAAAATTACGTCCTGGAAGCACCGCTGGGTGCCAGGCCTGCTGCTGGAGCAACACCAGATGTTATGAACGTCTGGCAGAGCAAAGCTGATGACTACTCGATAGTTCAGTGTGCCATGCTTTACGGCTTAGAATCGGGACTTCAATGACGTTTTGAACGTCATGGAGCATATGAGATGTTCCAGGAGTTGAAGTTAATATTTCAAGCAAATGCCCGAATTGAGAGATATGAAGTCTCCAATAAGTTCTATAGCTGCAAGATGGAGGAGAACAGTTCTGTCAGTGAGCATATACTCAAAATGTCTGGGTATAATAATCACTTGATTCAATTGGGAGTTAATCTTCCGGATGATTGCGTTATTGACAGAATTCTCCAATCACTGCCACCAAGCTACAAGAGCTTCGTGATGAACTATAATATGCAAGGGATGAACAAGACTATTCCTGAGCTCTTCGCAATGCTGAAAGCTGCGGAGGTAGAAATCAAGAAGGAGCATCAAGTGTTGATGGTTAACAAGACCACTAGTTTCAAGAAAAAGGGCAAAGGGAAGAAAAAGGGGAACTTCAAGAAGAACGGCAAGCAAGTTGCTGCTCAAGAGAAGAAACCCAAGTCTGGACCTAAGCCTGAAACTGAGTGCTTCTACTGCAAGCAGACTGGTCACTGGAAGCGGAACTGCCCCAAGTATTTGGCGGATAAGAAGGATGGCAAGGTGAACAAAGGTATATGTGATATACATGTTATTGATGTGTACCTTACTAGAGCTCGCAGTAGCACCTGGGTATTTGATACTGGTTCTGTTGCTAATATTTGCAACTCGAAACAGGGACTACGGAATAAGCGGGCACTGGCAAAGGACGAGGTGACGATGCGCGTGGGAAATGGTTCCAAAGTTGATGTGACCGCGGTCGGCACGCTACCTCTACATCTACCTTCGGGATTAATATTAGACCTAAATAATTGTTATTTGGTGCCAGCGTTGAGCATGAACATTATATCTGGATCTTGTTTAATGCGAGGCGGTTATTCATTTAAATCAGAGAATAATGGTTGTTCTATTTATATGAGTAATATCTTTTATGGTCATGCACCCTTGAAGAGTGGTCTATTCTTATTGAATCTCGATAGTAGTAATACACATATTCATAATGTTGAAGCCAAAAGATGCAGAGTTGATAATGAAAGTGCAACTTATTTGTGGCACTGTCGTTTAGGTCATATCGGTATAAAGCGCATGAAGAAACTCCATAGTGATGGACTTTTGGAACCACTTGATTATGAATCACTTGGTACTTGCGAACCGTGCCTCATGGGCAAGATGATTAAAACACCGTTCTCCGGTACTATGGAGAGAGCAACAGATTTGTTGGAAATCATACATACCGATGTATGTGGCCCGATGAATATTGAGGCTCGTGGCGGATATCGTTATTTTCTCACCTTCACAGATGATTTAAGCAGATATGGGTATATCTACTTAATGAAACATAAGTCTGAAACATTTGAAAAGTTCAAAGAATTTCAGAGTGAAGTTGAAAATCATCGTAACAAGAAAATAAAGTTTCTACGATCTGATCGTGGAGGAGAATATTTGAGTTACGAGTTTGGTGTACATTTGAAAAACTGTGGAATAGTTTCGCAACTCACGCCACCCGGAACACCACAGCGTAATGGTGTGTCCGAACGTCGTAATCGTACTTTACTAGATATGGTGCGATCTATGATGTCTCTTACTGATTTACCGCTATCTTTTTGGGGATATGCTTTAGAGACGGCCGCATTCACGTTAAATAGAGCACCATCAAAATCCGTTGAGACGACGCCTTATGAACGGTGGTTTGGCAAGAAACCAAAGTTGTCGTTTCTTAAAGTTTGGGGCTGCGATGCTTATGTGAAAAGGCTTCAACCTGATAAGCTCGAACCCAAATCGGAGAAATGTGTCTTCATAGGATACCCAAAGGAAACTGTTGGGTACACCTTCTATCACAGATCCGAAGGCAAGACATTCGTTGCTAAGAATGGATCATTTCTAGAGAAGGAGTTTCTCTCGAAAGAAGTGAGTGGGAGGAAAGTAGAACTTGACGAGGTAACTGTACCCGCTCCCTTACTAGAAAGTAGTTCATCACAGAAAACTGTTTCAGTGACACCTACACCAGTTAGTGAGGAAGCCAATGATAATGATCATGAAACTTCAGATCAAGATACTGCTGAACCTCGTAGATCAACCAGTGTAAGATCCGCACCAGAGTGGTACGGTAATCCTGTTCTGGAGGTCATGCTACTAGATCATGATGAACCTACGAACTATGAAGAAGCGATGGTGAGCCCAGATTCCGCAAAGTGGCTTGAAGCCATGAAATCTGAGATGGGATCCATGTATGAGAACAAAGTATGGACTTTGGTTGACTTGCCCGATGATCGGCAAGCAATTGAGAATAAATGGATCTTTAAGAAGAAGACTGACGCTGATGGTAATGTTACTGTCTACAAAGCTCGACTTGTCGCAAAAGGTTTTCGGCAAGTTCAAGGGATTGACTACGATGAGACCTTCTCACCCGTAGCGATGCTTAAGTCCGTCCGAATCATGTTAGCAATTGCCGCATTTTATGATTATGAAATTTGGCAAATGGATGTCAAAACTGCATTCCTGAATGGATTTCTGGAAGAAGAGTTGTATATGATGCAACCAGAAGGTTTTGTCGATCCAAAGGGAGCTAACAAAGTGTGCAAGCTCCAGCGATCCATTTATGGATTGGTGCAAGCCTCTCGGAGTTGGAATAAACGTTTTGATAGTGTGATCAAAGCATTTGGTTTTATACAGACTTTCGGAGAAGCCTGTATTTACAAGAAAGTGAGTGGGAGCTCTGTAGCATTTCTGATATTATATGTGGATGACATATTACTGATTGGAAATGATATAGAATTTCTGGATAGCATAAAGGGATACTTGAATAAAAGTTTTTCAATGAAAGACCTCGGTGAAGCTGCTTACATATTAGGCATTAAGATCTATAGAGATAGATCAAGACGCTTAATTGGACTTTCACAAAGCACATACCTTGACAAGATTTTGAAGAAATTCAAAATGGATCAAGCAAAGAAAGGATTCTTGCCTGTATTACAAGGTGTGAAGTTGAGTAAGACTCAATGCCCGACCACTGCAGAAGATAGAGAGAATATGAAAGATGTTCCCTATGCATCAGCCATAGGCTCTATCATGTATGCAATGCTGTGTACCAGACCTGATGTGTGCCTTGCTATAAGTTTAGCAGGGAGGTACCAAAGTAATCCAGGAGTGGATCACTGGACAGCGGTCAAGAACATCCTGAAATACCTGAAAAGGACTAAGGATATGTTTCTCGTATATGGAGGTGACAAAGAGCTCACCGTAAAAGGTTACGTTGATGCAAGCTTTGACACTGATCCGGACGATTCTAAATCGCAAACCGGATACGTGTTTACTTTAAGCGGTGGAGCTGTCAGTTGGTGCAGTTCTAAACAAAGCGTCGTAGCGGGATCTACATGTGAAGCAGAGTACATAGCTGCTTCGGAAGCAGCAAACGAAGGAGTCTGGATGAAGGAGTTCATATCCGATCTAGGTGTCATACCTAATGCATCGGGTCCAATGAAAATCTTTTGTGACAATACTAGTGCAATTGCCTTGGCAAAGGAATCCAGATTTCACAAAAGGACCAAACACATCAAGAGACGCTTCAACTCCATCCGGGATCTGGTCCAGGTGGGAGACATAGAGATTTCAAGATACATACGGATCTGAATGTTGCAGACCCGTTGACTAAGCCTCTTCCACGAGCAAAACATGATCAGCACCAAAGCTCCATGGGTGTTAGAATCATTACAGTGTAATCTAGATTATTGACTCTAGTGCAAGTGGGAGACTGAAGGAAATATGCCCTAGAGGCAATAATAAAGTTATTATTTATTTCCTTATAATCATGATAAATGTTTATTATTCATGCTAGAATTGTATTAACCGGAAATATAATACATGTGTGAATACATAGACAAACAAAGTGTCACTAGTATGCCTCTACTTGACTAGCTCGTTAATCAAAGATGGTTATGTTTCCTGACCATGAACAATGAGTTGTTATTTGAGTAACGAGATCACATCATTAGTTGAATGATCTGATTGACATGACCCATTCCATTAGCTTAGCACCTAATCGTTTAGTATGTTGCTATTGCTTTCTTCATGACTTATACATGTTCCTATGACTATGAGATTATGCAACTCCCGTTTGCCGGAGGAACACTTTGGGTGCTACCAAACGTCACAACGTAACTGGGTGATTATAAAGGAGCATTACAGGTGTCTCCAAAAGTAGATGTTGGGTTGGCGTATTTCGAGATTAGGATTTGTCACTCCGATTGTCGGAGAGGTATCTCTGGGCCCTCTCGGTAATGCACATCACATAAGCCTTGCAAGCACTGCAACTAATATGTTAGTTGTGAGATGATGTATTACGGAACGAGTAAAGAGACTTGCCAGTAACGAGATTGAACTAGGTATTGGATACCGACGATCGAATCTCGGGCAAGTAACATACCGATGACAAAGGGAACAGCGTGTGTTGTTATGCGGTCTGACCAATAAAGATCTTCGTAGAATATGTAGGAGCCAATATGGGCATCCAGGTCCCGCTATTGGTTATTGACCGGAGACGTGTCTCGGTCATGTCTACATTGTTCTCGAACCCGTAGGGTCCGCACGCTTAAGGTTACGATGACAGTTATATTATGAGTTTACATGTTTTGATGAACCGAAGGAGTTCGGAGTCCCGGATGAGATCGGGGACATGACGAGGAGTCTCGAAATGGTCGAGACGTAAAGATTCATATATTGGATGATATGGTTAGGCCAAGGGGTCAAGCCCATGAGGCTTTAGATCGGTGCAAAAAGGAGTTTTGCGAAGGCCAGGGGGCCAAACGCCGGAGACCCTGGCGTCTGGCCCTGGGCCAGACGCCGAGGCCCATGGCGTCTGGGCCAGACACCAAGGATTGTGGCGTTTGGTCCTGGAGTCCGAGTGGGACTCTTGCCTTTTGGGAAAAACCGACTTTGAGGAGGCTTTTGCTCCAAGTTTCGACCCCGGGGCTCAACATATAAATAGAGGGGCAGGGCTAGCACCAAAGATACAACAAGTTGATCCACGTGATCTATTCCTTAGCCGTGTGCGGTGCCCCTTGCCACCATATACCTCGATAATACTGTAGCGGAGTTTAGGCGAAGCCCTGCTGATGTAGTTCATCAAGATCGTCACCACGCCGTCGTGCTGACGGAACTCTTCCCCGACACTTTGCTGGATCGGAGTCCGGGGATCGTCATCGAGCTGAACGTGTGCTCGAACTCGGAGGTGCCGTAGTTTCGGTGCTTGATCGGTTGGATCGTGAAGACGTACGACTACTTCCTCTATGTCGTGTCATCGCTTCCGCAGTCGGTCTGCGTTGGGTACGTAGACAACACTCTCCCCTCGTTGCTATGCATCACATGATCTTGCGTGTGCGTAGGAAATTTTTTGAAATTACTACGAAACCCAACAGTGGTATCAGAGCCTAGGTTATTTATGTTGATGTTATATGCACGAGTAGAACACAAGTGAGTTGTGGACGATACAATTCATACTGCCTACCAGCATGTCATACTTTGGTTCGGCGGTATTGTTGGACGAGACGACCCAGACCAACCTTACGCGTACGCTTACGCGAGACCGGTTCCCTCGACGTGCTTTGCACATAGATGGCTTGCGGGCGACTATCTCTCCAACTTTAGTTGAACCGAGTATGGCTATGCCCGGTCCTTGAGAAGGTTAAAACGGAGTCTATTTGACAAACTATCGTTGTGGTTTTGATGCGTAGGTGAGATTGGTTCTTACTTAAGCCCGTAGCAGCCACGTAAAACATGCAACAACAAAGTAGAGGACGTCTAACTTGTTTTTGCAGGGCATGTTGTGATGTGATATGGTCAAGGCATGATGCTGAATTTTATTGTATGAGATGATCATGTTTTGTAACCGAGTTATCGGCAACTGGCAGGAGCCATATGGTTGTCGCTTTATTGTATGCAATGCAATCGCGATGTAATGCTTTACTTTATTACTAAACGGTAGTGATAGTCGTGGAAGCATAAGATTGGCGAGACGACAACGATGCTACGATGGAGATCAAGGTGTCGCGCCAGTGACGATGGTGATCATGACGGTGCTTCGGAGATGGAGATCACAAGCACAAGATGATGATGACCATATCATATCACTTATATTGATTGCATGTGATGTTTATCTTTTTATGCATCTTATCTTGCTTTGATTGACGGTAGCATTATAAGATGATCTCTCACTAAATTATCAAGAAGTGTTCTCCCTGAGTATGCACCGTTGCCAAAGTTCGTCGTGCCCAGACACCACGTGATGATCGGGTGTGATAAGCTCTACGTCCATCTACAACGGGTGCAAGCCAGTTTTGCACACGCAGAATACTCAGGTTAAACTTGACGAGCCTAGCATATGCAGATATGGCCTGGAACACGGAGACCGAAAGGTCGAGCGTGAATCATATAGTAGATATGATCAACATAACGATGTTCACCATTGAAAACTACTCCATCTCACATGATGATCGGTCATGGTTTAGTTGATTTGGATCACGTAATCACTTAGAGGATTAGAGGGATGTCTATCTAAGTGGGAGTTCTTAAATAATATGATTAATTGAACTTAAATTTATCATGAACTTAGTACCTGATAGTATCTTGCTTGTTTATGTTGATTGTAGATAGATGGCTCGTGCTGTTGTTCCGTTTTAATTTTAATGCGTTCCTTGAGAAAGCAAAGTTGAAAGATGATGGTAGCAATTACACGGACTGGGTCCGTAACTTGAGGATTATCCTCATTGCTGCACAGAAAAATTACGTCCTGGAAGCACCGCTGGGTGCCATGCCTGCTGCTGGAGCAACACCAGATGTTATGAACGTCTGGCAGAGCAAAGCTGATGACTACTCGATAGTTCAGTGTGCCATGCTTTACGGCTTAGAATCGGGACTTCAACGACGTTTTGAATGTCATGGAGCATATGAGATGTTCCAGGAGTTGAAGTTAATATTTCAAGCAAATGCCCGAATTGAGAGATATGAAGTCTCCAATAAGTTCTATAGCTGCAAGATGGAGGAGAACAGTTCTGTCAGTGAGCATATACTCAAAATGTCTGGGTATAATAATCACTTGATTCAATTGGGAGTTAATCTTCCAGATGATTGCGTTATTGACAGAATTCTCCAATCACTGCCACCAAGCTACAAGAGCTTCGCGATGAACTATAATATGCAAGGGATGAACAAGACTATTCCCGAGCTCTTCGCAATGCTGAAAGCTGCGGAGGTAGAAATCAAGAAGGAGCATCAAGTGTTGATGGTTAACAAGACCACTAGTTTCAAGAAAAAGGGCAAAGGGAAGAAAAAGGGGAACTTCAAGAAGAACGGCAAGCAAGTTGCTGCTCAACAGAAGAAACCCAAGTCTGGACCTAAGCCTGAAACTGAGTGCTTCTACTGCAAGCAGACTGGTCACTGGAAGCGGAACTGCCCCAAGTATTTGGCGGATAAGAAGGATGGCAAGGTGAACAAAGGTATATGTGATATACATGTTATTGATGTGTACCTTACTAGAGCTCGCAGTAGCACCTGGGTATTTGATACTGGTTCTGTTGCTAATATTTGCAACTCGAAACAGGGACTACGGAATAAGCGGGCACTGGCAAAGGACGAGGTGACGATGCGCGTGGGAAATGGTTCCAAAGTTGATGTGATCGCGGTCGGCACGCTACCTCTACATCTACCTTCGGGATTAATATTAGACCTAAATAATTGTTATTTGGTGCCAGCGTTGAGCATGAACATTATATCTGGATCTTGTTTAATGCGAGGCGGTTATTCATTTAAATCAGAGAATAATGGTTGTTCTATTTATATGAGTAATATCTTTTATGGTCATGCACCCTTGAAGAGTGGTCTATTCTTATTGAATCTCGATAGTAGTAATACACATATTCATAATGTTGAAGCCAAAAGATGCAGAGTTGATAATGAAAGTGCAACTTATTTGTGGCACTGTCGTTTAGGTCATATCGGTATAAAGCGCATGAAGAAACTCCATAGTGATGGACTTTTGGAACCACTTGATTATGAATCACTTGGTACTTGCGAACCGTGCCTCATGGGCAAGATGACTAAAACACCGTTCTCCGGTACTATGGAGAGAGCAATAGATTTGTTGGAAATCATACATACCGATGTATGTGGCCCGATGAATATTGAGGCTCGTGGCGGATATCGTTATTTTCTCACCTTCACAGATGATTTAAGCAGATATGGGTATATCTACTTAATGAAACATAAGTCTGAAACATTTGAAAAGTTCAAAGAATTTCAGAGTGAAGTTGAAAATCATCGTAACAAGAAAATAAAGTTTCTACGATCTGATCGTGGAGGAGAATATTTGAGTTACGAGTTTGGTGTACATTTGAAAAACTGTGGAATAGTTACTCAACTCACGCCACCCGGAACACCACAGCGTAATGGTGTGTCCGAACGTCGTAATCGTACTTTACTAGATATGGTGCGATCTATGATGTCTCTTACTGATTTACCGCTATCATTTTGGGGATATGCTTTAGAGACGGCCGCATTCACGTTAAATAGGGCACCATCAAAATCCGTTGAGACGACGCCTTATGAACTGTGGTTTGGCAAGAAACCAAAGTTGTCGTTTCTCAAAGTTTGGGGCTGCGATGCTTATGTGAAAAAGCTTCAACCTGATAAGCTCGAACCCAAACCGGAGAAATGTGTCTTCATAGGATACCCAAAGGAGACTATTGGGTACACCTTCTATCACAGATCCGAAGGCAAGACATTCGTTGCTAAGAATGGATCCTTTCTAGAGAAGGAGTTTCTCTCGAAAGAAGTGAGTGGGAGGAAAGTAGAACTTGACGAGGTAACTGTACCTGCTCCCTTACTGGAGAGTAGTTCATCACAGAAAACTGTTTCAGTGACACCTACACCAGTTAGTGAAGAAGCCAATGATAATGATCATGAAACTTCAGATCAAGATACTGCTGAACCTCGTAGATCAACGAGAGTAAGATCCACACCAGAGTGGTACGGTAATCCTATTCTGGAAGTCATGATACTAGATCATGATGAACCTACGAACTATGAAGAAGCGATGGTGAGCCCAGATTCCGCAAAGTGGCTTGAAGCCATGAAATCTGAGATGGGATCCAATTATGAGAACAAAGTATGGACTTTGGTTGACTTGCCCGATGATCGGCAAGCAATTGAGAATAAATGGATCTTTAAGAAGAAGACTGACGCTGATGGTAATGTTACTGTCTATAAAGCTCGACTTGTCGCAAAAGGTTTTCGGCAAGTTCAAGGGATTGACTACGATGAGACCTTCTCACCCGTAGCGATGCTTAAGTCCGTCCGAATCATGTTAGCAATTGCCGCATTTTATGATTATGAAATTTGGCAGATGGATGTCAAAACTGCATTCCTGAATGGATTTCTGGAAGAAGAGTTGTATATGATGCAACCGGAAGGTTTTGTCGATCCAAAGGGAGATAACAAAGTGTGCAAGCTCCAGCGATCCATTTATGGACTGGTGCAAGCCTCTCGGAGTTGGAATAAACGTTTTGATAGTGTGATCAAAGCATTTGGTTTTATACAGACTTTCGGAGAAGCCTGTATTTACAAGAAAGTGAGTGGGAGCTCTGTAGCATTTCTGATATTATATGTGGATGACATATTGCTGATTGGAAATGATATAGAATTTCTGGATAGCATAAAGGGATACTTGAATAAAAGTTTTTCAATGAAAGACCTCGGTGAAGCTGCTTACATATTTTGCATTAAGATCTATAGAGATAGATCAAGACGCTTAATTGGACTTTCACAAAGCACATACCTTGACAAGATTTTGAAGAAATTCAAAATGGATCAAGCAAAGAAAGGATTCTTGCCTGTATTACAAGGTGTGAAGTTGAGTAAGACTCAATGCCCGACCACTGCAGAAGATAGAGAGAATATGAAAGATGTTCCCTATGCATCAGCCATAGGCTCTATCATGTATGCAATGCTATGTACCAGACCTGATGTGTGCCTTGCTATAAGTTTAGCAGGGAGGTACCAAAGTAATCCAGGAGTGGATCACTAGACAGCGGTCAAGAACATCCTGAAATACCTGAAAAGGACTAAGGATATGTTTCTCGTATATGGAGGTGACAAAGAGCTCACCGTAAAAGGTTACGTTGATGCAAGCTTTGACACTGATCCGGACGATTCTAAATCGCAAACCGGATACGTGTTTACTTTAAACGGTGGAGCTGTCAGTTGGTGCAGTTCTAAACAAAGCGTCGTAGCGGGATCTACATGTGAAGCGGAGTACATAGCTGCTTCGGAAGCAGCAAACGAAGGAGTCTGGATGAAGGAGTTCATATCCGATCTAGGTGTCATACCTAATGCATCGGGTCCAATGAAAATCTTTTGTGACAATACTGGTGCAATTGCCTTGGCAAAGGAATCCAGATTTCACAAAAGGACCAAACACATCAAGAGACGCTTCAACTCCATCCGGGATCTGGTCCAGGTGGGAGACATAGAGATTTGCAAGATACATACGGATCTGAATGTTGCAGACCCATTGACTAAGCCTCTTCCACGAGCAAAACATGATCAGCACCAAAGCTCCATGGGTGTTAGAATCATTACAGTGTAATCTAGATTATTGACTCTAGTGCAAGTGGGAGACTGAAGGAAATATGCCCTAGAGGCAATAATAAAGTTATTATTTATTTCCTTATAATCATTATAAATGTTTATTATTCATGCTAGAATTGTATTAACCGGATACATAATACATGTGTGAATACATAGACAAACAAAGTGTCACTAGTATGCCTCTACTTGACTAGCTCGTTAATCAAAGATGGTTATGTTTCCTGACCATGAACAATGAGTTGTTATTTGAGTAACGAGATCACATCATTAGTTGAATGATCTGATTGACATGACCCATTCCATTAGCTTAGCACCTGATCGTTTAGTATGTTGCTATTGCTTTCTTCATGACTTATACATGTTCCTATGACTATGAGATTATGCAACTCCCGTTTGCCGGAGGAACACTTTGGGTGCTACCAAACGTCACAACGTAACTGGGTGATTATAAAGGAGCATTACAGGTGTCTCCAAAAGTAGATGTTGGGTTGGCGTATTTCGAGATTAGGATTTGTCACTCCGATTGTCGGAGAGGTATCTCTGGGCCCTCTCGGTAATGCACATCACATAAGCCTTGCAAGCACTGCAACTAATATGTTAGTTGTGAGATGATGTATTACGGAACGAGTAAAGAGACTTGCTAGTAACGAGATTGAACTAGGTATTGGATACCGACGATCGAATCTCGGGCAAGTAACATACCGATGACAAAGGGAACAGCGTATGTTGTTATGCGGTCTGACCAATAAAGATCTTCGTAGAATATGTAGGAGCCAATATGGGCATCCAGGTCCCGCTATTGGTTATTGACCGGAGACGTGTCTCGGTCATGTCTACATTGTTCTCGAACCCGTAGGGTCCGCACGCTTAAGGTTACGATGACAGTTATATTATGAGTTTACATGTTTTGATGAACCGAAGGAGTTCGGAGTCTCGGATGAGTTCGGGGACATCACGAGGAGTCTCGAAATGGTCGAGACGTAAAGATTCATATATTGGATGATATGGTTAGGCCAAGGGGTCAAGCCCATGAGGCTTTAGATCGGTGCAAAAAGGAGTTTTGCGGAGGCCAGGGGGCCAAACGCCGGAGACCCTGGCGTCTGGCCCTGGGCCAGACGCCGAGGCCCATGGCGTCTGGGCCAGACGCCAAGGATTGTGGCGTTTGGTCCTGGAGTCCGAGTGGGACTCTTGCCTTTTGGGAAAAACCAACTTTGAGGAGGCTTTTGCTCCAAGTTTCGACCCCGGGGCTCAACATATAAATAGAGGGGCAGGGCTAGCACCAAAGATACAACAAGTTGATCCACGTGATCTATTCCTTAGCCGTGTGCGGTGCCCCCTGCCACCATATACCTCGATAATACTGTAGCGGAGTTTAGGCGAAGCCCTGCTGCTGTAGTTCATCAAGATCGTCACCACGCCGTCGTGCTGACGGAACTCTTCCCCGACACTTTGCTGGATCGGAGTCCGGGGATCGTCATCGAGCTGAACGTGTGCTCGAACTCGGAGGTGCCGTAGTTTCGGTGCTTGATCGGTTGGATCGTGAAGACGTACGACTACTTCCTCTACGTCGTGTCATCGCTTCCGCAGTCGGTCTGCGTTGGGTACGTAGACAACACTCTCCCCTCGTTGCTA
Source organism: Triticum dicoccoides (assembly GCF_002162155.2). Classification (NCBI taxonomy): domain Eukaryota; kingdom Viridiplantae; phylum Streptophyta; class Magnoliopsida; order Poales; family Poaceae; genus Triticum; species Triticum dicoccoides. The sequence goes on along the minus strand of NC_041384.1, from coordinate 42,816,173 downwards.
TGCATCACATGATCTTGCGTGTGCGTAGGAAAATTTTTGAAATTACTACGAAACCCAACACGGCCCTCTCTAGGGCGCGGCATAGGGGAGTCCTACTCCCACCGGGAATAGGATTTCCCCCTTCCAAGTTGGAGTAGGAGAGGTGGGAAAGAGGAGGGAGAGAAGAAGGAAAGGGGGGCCGGCCCCCTCACCCAATTCGGATTGGGCTTGGTGGGCGCCCCCTCCTATATGCTTCCTCTTCCTCTATTCCACTAAGGCCCAATAAAGGCCCATACACTTACCGAGGGGGTTCCGGTAACCTCCCGGTACTCCGGCAAAATCCCGATTTCACCCGGAACCATTCCGATGTCCAAATATAGGCTACAAAAATATCGATCTTTACGTCTCGACCATTTAGAGACTCCTCGTCATGTCCGTGATCATATCCGGTACTCCGAACTACCTTCATTACATCAAAACACAAAAACTCATAATACCGATCGTCACCAAACTTTAAGCATGCGGACCCTACGGGCTCGAGAACTATGTATACATGACCGAGACATGTCTCCGGTCAATAACCAATAGCGGAACATGGATGCTCATATTGGTTCCTACATATTCTACGAAGATCTTTATCGGTCAAACCGCATAACAACATACGTTGTTCCCTTTGTCATCGGTATGTTACTTGCCCGAGATTCGATCATCGGTATCTCAATACCTAGCTCAATCTCGTTACTGGCAAGTCTCTTTACTCGTTCCGTAATGCATCATCCCGCAACTAACTCATTAGGCACATTGCTTGCAAGGCTTATAGTGATGTGCATTACCGAGAGGGCCTAGAGATACCTCTCCCACAATCGGAGTGACAAATCCTAATCTCGATCTATGCCAACTCAACAAGTACCATCGGAGACACCTATAGAGCACCTTTATAATCACCCAATTATGTTGTGATGTTCGGTAGCACACAAAGTGTTCCTCTGGTATTCGGGAGTTGCATAATCTCATAGTCATAGGAACATGTATAAGTCATGGAGAAAGCAATAGCAGTAAACTAAACGATCAAGTGCTAAGCTAACGGAATGGGTCAAGTCAATCACATCATTCTCCTAATGATGTGATCCCATTAATCAAATGACAACTCATGTCTATGGCTAGGAAACTCAACCATCTTTGATCAACGAACTAGTCAAGTAGAGGCATACTAGTGACACTGTGTTTGTCTATGCATTCACACATGTATTATGTTTCCGGTTAATACAATTCTAGCATGAATAATAAACATTTATCATGATATGAGGAAATAAATAATAACTTTATTATTACCTCTAGGGCATATTTCCTTCATCCCTAGGGTTTTGGGAATATTGGGGTACTTATAGAGCAAAGAGGCGGTCTGGGGGCACCCGAGGTGGGCACAACCCACCAGGGCACGCCCTAGTGGGTTGTGCTCTTCTCGGAGCACTCCCCGGCACAGCCAGGGCCCATTAGGTGTCTTAAAAATATCCGTAAAGTTTCGTGGCATTTGGACTCCATTTGGTATTGATTTTCTGCGATGTAAAAAACATGCAAAAAACAGCAACTGGCACTTGGCACTATGTCAATAAGTTAGTACCAAAAAATGATATAAAATGACTATAAAATGATTGTAAAGCATCCAAGAATGATAATATAACAGCATGGAACAATCAAAAATTATAGATACATTGGAGACGTTTCACTCCATGACAGCATGCCAAGTTTCATGAATTTCAGACGAGCTTTGGATTTACTACAATTTAAAAACCAGGTATCTCAATGTTTGCGGCCGAGTGATGGTGGCAGGGTGTTTGACATTCATTCCCATTTCTTGCATTGGACCTAAGCATGCAACCAAGGACACATATTTGAATTTTTGACTAATTTATATGCATTAGAGGATGTGCATGTAGTTCAAATTTGAATTATGCACATGAATTCATAGAAAACTCAGTTGATGTATAAAAATGTCCAAGCGAACCTCGAAAAATACCAAAAGTTGAGACAACACTCCTGTTGTTCTATGTTGACACTTGGAAAAAAAATTGAAATCGAGAAGAGGCAGCGGATATCTTTCGTCCAGAAAGGTGAAACGTTCCCTACCAAAACCATCACACTTGTTGTGAGAAGCTCTGGTTTATGAGAAGCTTATACCCAAACCTGCCCCAAATGGGACTAAAATTTTACCACGGCATGTTGATGTCGGTCCATGATAGCATGCCAAGTTTCATGAATTTCAGACCACTTATGGATTTACTAGAATTACAAAACCAGGTATCTCAACGTTTTGCCGGCAATCAACAGTGCCCTGGTGTTTGAAATTCATTCCCATTTCTTGCATGGGACCAAAGCATGCACCCACGGACACATATTTGATTTCTCAACCAATTTATATGCATCGGAGCATGTGCATGTAGTTTAATTTTGAATTGTGCACCTGAAATGGCTAGAAAACCAATTTAATGTATAAAATGTCCAAATGAGCCCTGAATAATTCCAATTCTTTTATGACACACATATAGTTGCATGTTCACTACAGATAAAAGTTCTAGCAATTCAAACACCGTCCATTGCCGCCGTGACCCCATTATGTAATTCAAATCAAGACAAAAAATCAAGTAAATCCACACAGTTTATTATAACTAACCATGTGAGATGCAGCACAAAATATCTTGGAGTACCGTCGGAGTATAGTACGCATACGGCTTACGCGAGAAGGTGCGAAGGCTACAGTCCACAGCCCACTCTTAATAAAGGACCATGTTTGATGACACTTTGCGTGCCAGTTTTTTCGCTGAAGTGATTCCAAATTTTCGGCTTTCGTGGAAATATCTACCTCCCCGCCCCCTCCCCCCAACAAAAAGCCACATTTCCCCTGTTTCCGCCTTCCTTTCCATGTTGAAACATGTAGGGTAACGTAGCAGAAAACAAAAACTTCCGACTTACGCACCAGCCAAGGACCACTATGGAGACTGCATACAAGGTTTGATCTTTTTCGTTACCGACTCGTCGTGCAGCGGGAAGTAGAGTCGATGATGATCAGCGGTGTAGATCCCCGCAGCTAGGATTTACAACCTCCCAACCGCGAGGATGTATACCCTCATATGCCCCTAGGACAGCCCTCCGGGAGGTGGTCAGACAGTCCCCCGGACGGTGTCGCGAACAGCCCTTCGAAAGGACCTTCGAAAGTCGGACAGTCACTCGGACAGCCCTTCGGGAGGACCTTCGAAACTCGGACGGTCATACGGACAGCCCTTCAAGAGGCACTCTCGAACTAAGACCGAAACTACGATCTATCTACAGAGTTGCACACATACTGTGTCATCTATCCGGCAGGGTTTTGCCGTCAAGAACTAGTTCCTGCAGGAACCCAGACAGCCTTTCGGCTCTACGAAACTATTTCGCTGGGAGGGAGAGAGAAGCCAGATCATTGCAATGGCACTTGTACATGAGAAAGAGTGTCTCTTTAGGTAGCCCCCCCACCCCTATTTATAGGCCAAGCCCAAGGGTGGCTTCTCCAAGAAGCCAAGGGGATAATACCAAAAGACCGTCAAGGTGGCTTCTCCAAGAAGCCAATCAAAAAGCACTTTCACTATTCATGACGACATTTTTCAGCGTCTGTTCGAACTGAAAATATTTATGTGGGCTCAGAACATTTCCAGTACCCACTAAAATAGTTTTCAACACGTCCCGAAACAATTTCGGTTTAGTGATTTTCATCTGCGAAAAGCAAACAAGAATGTGTTTTCACTATTCATGAAGACAATTTTTCGCGTCCATTAAATCCGAAAATATTTCTGTGGGTCTTAGAATAATTTCAGTACCCACTAAAATGATTATGGATTCATTCTGAAACAATTTCAGATTAGTGAATTTCATGTGCGAAAAACAACCAAAGCGATACCGGCAGCTCTGAAATATTTTCGGTTTTTATCCCGAAAAATTCTTGAAGTTTCCAAACTAATTCTGGAACCCTCTAAGAATTATCAAGCGTGTCCTGAGACCAATTTGACTTAATGGTATATCCTGAAACAGTTTTTTGGTTTTGCAAAACTATTTCGCTATTCTCTCTCCGGAACTCTTCCATTATCTCCGAAACTTTTTCGGCAAATTTCTCTCAGACTCCCTGTCTAGTATTCAACAGATAGATGACCCTTAAGCGTGTGACCCTATAGGTTCAGTGAAGCATAGACATGACCAGAACACTTTCCGATCAATGATCAACATCGGAGGCGTGGACACCCATATTGACCCCTATACCCACACGAATGAATATTCGAGTGAACCTCCAGTTGCAGTGAGCTATTCCTGTTGCTTCGCGATATGTCACAAACACCCGAGATGAGATTTATTCCATCCCCGTGGACGAACAATTTGTCCACCATGCAAGTTACCTCGTTACCGGTTTTGTTCTCTTTTCTCGTTTCTGTGTTCCGGCATCCCTGTGATCAACTCACACTGTGTCTGGCCAGACGATGATGGATACCGTAACACCGAGAGGGCCCAAGAATATCTCTCCATCGTTGGAGGAGCAAATCCCAATCTTGAGCTATCAAGTTACTTAACACACTTTTCCATGAACCCGTAAGCCGCCGTAATAGCCACCCATTTACGAATGACGTTTAACAAACCCCAAAGTTCATGAAGCAAGTATGAAGAAACTCGATACTCTGATGGTCTAAGGAATTATGCAAACATTAACCATCTCTGTGTTATCAACCATAAACTTGTGACGAATGAATCGCATAGCATAACATCAATCCGGGTCGATTCAACACAAATGTTCTCTTAAGATTGTGACCTCAAAGTTGTTGGCATAGACATGCCCATGATCAGGAAAACAGAACCATCATGCAACACTTGAGCTAGTCTTAGAGGCTAGACTAGGAATACTTCTTACCGTTTATTATTCCACACGTGTATATGAGTCTTCCTCCAAGCCTCGTGTTATTGCAGACTCGAGAACCATAGCAGTTATAGCATGGAACATAAACATAATTATGAACATGGAGATAAATAATATCATTTATTATTGCCTCTAGGGCATATCTCCTATAGACTCCCACTTGCACTAGAGTCAATAATCTAGTTAATGCTAATGCACTTTACACCAATGGCATACTGGTGTAAAAAATGATTCGCATGTGGTATAGCCTGATGTCCATCAGATCTGACAACTTCAGCTCCGTGTGTATCTCTGCATATCCTCGTGTTTTCACGCTTTCACAAAATCCATATTTTGTGTGGACTTGGCTTTGTATATATGTGAATCATTGGTCGAAACCTGATTCCTCAGACTGAGTTATGGAGCAACTATCTGCAATAGTGTTGCATTGACCAAAGCCTTCTTGGAACCATACTAAGTTCATGAATGAACTATATGATTCAACATCTTTGTCTTTGTCGCTTCTAAAGCGGCAACATACTTCGCCTATGTTATAGAATTCGCCACAGTAACTTGTTTGGAACAATTTCCAACTAACTGCGCCACCATATTGTGTGTTACATAAAACCCTCGATTTAAATCGAAAATCGCATGGAGAAATGATGAAGATTGTACCGATGTAACCTTTTACAACGGACTCTTCATGATCTCCACTTGCGACAAAACATGTCATTAGTGCTACTTTAGTACTCAATGATCCTTTTTCGATGTTGTCCCATGATCAGTACTTTTGATCACTTTGGTATCTATACTCGCAACAGCTTGGGAGTATTGGAGACATCTGGTTGTTTTACATACCTGGAATACATGATTAATCCAAAAACAGGAGTGTGTGGAATCTCCATCATGTATTTTTCTCATCAGTGTTTTGGGACACTAATTCTTGCAAAAACTATTTCCATGTGACTTTGGCAAGAATCTCTCCTTGTCGTTCTTAGTGCTAAACGGTTTTAGCATCTTGTCAATATGTGTTTTTGCTCAGCCCTATTAGGTAAATCTATCTCCATAGATCATTATGCCTAATATCAAGGCTATTTAGCCCAAGCACTTCCTCGAAAAACTATTTTCAAATGAAGTCCTAATTCGTGTCAAGAAATTTATTTCCAATTAACAATGTGTCAAGCACACAAGGTTTTCTGAAATATTATTATGCTCCCACTTACTTTCTTGAAACCACAAGCATCTTGTCAAATCCCTTTGACCATTCCATCAAAAACGAAGATTCCAACTCCATTTTGCTCTCTTCTGTCCATTGCTGGAACTCTGAAGCTAGCATACTTACTAGCATCCTTTGGACCGACAAAATACTTTGGATTGTATCGCATACAAGTCCTAAGTTGTATTTCCATTTCATGGAAATTCTTTTATCATCCATGTTTCATATCTCACGTTTTGAAATATGTATTAATTGCTAGTTTAACCCAAACCGACTTTAACCATTGCTATGGTGAGACAATCTCATTGTAGTCAACTCCTTGAACTTGTTATTGCAACAAGTCGAGCTTAATGGATAAAACATTTTTATCCATATCAGTTTATAGTCCCATTACAATCCGTTAGACTCCAAGTCTTTCGGAGGGTTTATCAAGATTTAGATCTTGAATCATTTATGGAAACTATCTCGGATTATATTGGCATTCAGCTAATTCCAGAGTCAGGGCCTATCAACGCTTCCTTGTATATCATAGGTATACTGTTGTCTAACAACAATATCTCGTTTGCGCACCTGAGAGGTTTGCACGAGCTTTGCCTATGTTGTTCAGCTACAAGTTCGACCGAAGTCCATACATCTAATGTAGAGGCTTCCGTATCAGTCGCAGTAGGAAACTCTAGAATTACTTCCACGGTTCCTTTCCTTTGACCTAATGACGAAGATACTTGTTATCTCATCGAGTTGCACTGTCCTCCCACTTACCCTTTTGCAAGAACTATTCTCTTTAAAAGCATAGCGTTTTGTGGCAAAAATCCTTTGCCTCGGTATAGTGGTGGGGGAATACCCAATGACTTGGGATAACTTACAAAGTAGCACTTGCCTGATTTGGAATAGGTTTGTAACCTTTTACACAAGCCCCATATTCCAAATGTTAAGAAAAGATATAACATGGTTGGGTGTACCATACCATGCCGTCATTTCAAAAGACGTGATGGAGCTCTTTTCAGTGTAAAAGCTGCAGTCTCTAAAGCATTACTCTTTAAAAGTGATAATGGTAAATTTATTTATGTCATCTTTGATCTTACCATGTCACAAATGGTTTGATTACATCTTCACAGACATTCCACTCATAATGGTGTTCCGGGAGTTGTAAGTTATGAAACTCTTTTCACAACTCATCAAACATTCACTAAACTTGTAACTCAAATATTCCTTTCTGCAATAAAATTGCAGAAACATAATTTCCTTGTTACAATAACTTCTACTTCATTTTTGAAAACCTTTCGAATGATTTCAAAAGATCCAGACTTACGTCTCATCAAGCAAATATCCATATATCTACTTGAGTCATTTATGAAGATATATAAATCCACTACTTGCAACAACATTTATTGAACTACACACATCAAAATGTATGATCACCAATAAGTTTGTTGCTTGTTCCTTATGGCCTGTGAACGGTATTTCAGTCACTTCACTTTTCGGAGAAAAGTTGCAAGTGTCAGATGATTCAAAATGAAACGACTTCAAAATCCATCATAATGGAATTTTTCCATGCGAGTTTCTCCAATGTGACCAAATGCAGTGCCACACATGTGTGGTACTCTCATAGTCTTGCGACATTTAGCATCAGTGTTATGGATGTATCATTTTACCATCAATATTCATAACATACATCCCATCTTGGATGGAAGCATGGCCCTTCATGTTATTCATAATACTGAACAACAATTGTTCTTTTATGAACAACCCTTTTGCAATAAACATTGTGCAATGGGATAGAGTGTAAGAAACTCTAAAATGAATTATGAAAGTAAACACAGAGGTAATATATTAATATCATTATTCATAACATACATCTCATTCATAATGAAAGTATGGCGCTTATGTTTATTCATAATACTGAACATCAAAAGTTCTCTTATGAACAACCTTCTTGCAAGATACCTTATGCAAAGGGCTAGAGTGTGAGAAACTCTAAAATGAATTATGAAAGAAAATACATAGGTAATACACCGATGGAAGGTATAGTAACTTTTACTATGTTCCCAGCATGTATTAAAACCTCATTCCTGTCTAGTCTTTTTAGGCCATAGTAGCTCTTACATTGATTCGCAACAGAATGCAATCGAGCGTGTATCTTTGCGATTAACTCACAATACCCAAGAATTAGTGATTACCATGTTTAACCATAATTCCCAAGAACTATATCTTTGACCAACCTTCTATTCATCAAAAACTTGTATGACATTCATACATGAGCTGGATATTCCAGTCATATTTCTTTCTGCCTTTATACTTCTAACAGTTTAACTTTTAGTATTTCTCCTACTCGCAAAAGAAGCACCCAACTTAAGAGTGGCGTTAGCCCCGGACTTCCTAGGCGTGTAAGTCATACTAACACCCTTTGAACGCTTCCTTTCTTTCTAAGTTGTTGTTTTATTCACCTTTCGTCATATGACAGGCGTTCTTCTGGATCCCTCTCTTATCAGTCTAATGCATAGTAAACACTTTACTAATAATTTACAAACAAACATTGCTTTGGATATTTCATATCTTTCAGCTTTTGTTTGTATCTAAAAATTAATTTTCAGTTCCATGAATATCACATAACTATCCCAAAACCTTTGAAGTTCCTGTTTCATGGAAGCAAACATATTGCACTTGACCATAACGGAATTCTAGCTTTTGGATCGAAAGACGAGAGTCACATCATCCATAGCATTTGTGGGAGGATACCGAAAGCATGCGATAGGACAAAGTCCTTCTCGACACTCTTGAGGACAATCCTCACATTACGTTACCAACTGTAAAGTTTTAACCAGATATTTAACAGCTATTCAATTTTAACAGGGAAGGTGGAAACGTGAGCCAATATTCTAAAACTATTTTGCAAGAAACACTTAGGCAGTGTTCACAATTAATTGCACTAAGAATTAAACATGTTAATTCAACAGTGTGCTCCCACTTAAATTAATATCTCTCAAAATTGATTATGAGTGATACAAGACCCACATTTCGATTCAACGCCATTGATGTGGACATCACTGATGGCGAGAATTTCAATTGGTAGGCAAACTGGCCGATCACATCTCCATGTGACTCTTGTTCATCTTTCGATGGGTGTGTTCCGAGCTCAGGATGATCCTGCCTGAACGTCAAAGACAACCAAGTGATCTTGCTGCGAGGTCTGATCTCACCCGCCTCATTCCTCTCGATTCATTCGTACCCATGTGGACATGGCGCAACCCGAAAAGATAAGAATTACAGATGGCGCTACACTTGGGTGAACACTAACTACTTTGATACTTTGAAGTGAGAGATCACCCTAATAAAAAGCGACTACCGCGCAATCAAGAAGGGTGCATTATAAGGGATAAACATCTCATGCAATTCATAATAGCATGATATGGTATAGCCCTTTCTGACGGAGAAGTATTTCATTTCTTCGTCTTTGGCATTCGCGTCGGTGTTCAGCTTCGCGAAGATTGCCACCACCTTGTCGATGCACCAGATAATATTGCTATCTCCATAGCGTATAAAATTAATGCATTACTTAAGGTTGACACGCAGGTCATTAAAGTGCAATCATATGGCTCCAGCCATCATGCCGAATCATGACACGTAGGTCATGTTAATTACATTATACAGTCATCTCATACATAATCAAATTGTTATGAGCACTGCTATACCACATCACATGCACATGGAAACCCTCCTGCAAAACCAAGTTAGTTGTTTCTAATCGGTTCATGCAAAAACTTGTTTTTCGTGGCTTCTAAGGTTTCGAAACAAACCGAAGCTACCAACCTCCATCATCAAGTATGATAATTCAAGTCGCTAGATTAACTTTGCGGGGTGTATGAAGCACGAGATAATAAAATCTCGAACCCCATACTAAACTTCATCATACGCATGACCCCCGTGCAGATCATATCTACATTGCCCTTTTGTCTGCGAAATTTCATCTTTCTTTCTAACTATGGTGGATTTCAACGAACTATTAGCACTTCGTTGATCAATCAGGATCGCGGATTGCCAGAACATTGAAAATCCACCATACCATTATCAAGATCAGAAATATGCAAATTCCAGGGAAGCAATAAGAACATCGGGTCACAGATTTCATCTGCTACCCGCACAAATAATTTTCGGTAATAGAACTCATCTACTACAAATTATATTGTGCAACACCCATACATCTCTATGTATTCTAGATCACAACCTGCATCTACGCATAGCACGGCTCATGATGCCACTGTAGGGTACGTACCAGAAAACAAAAAAATTCTGACTTATGCACTAGCCTAGGACCACTATGGAGACTGCATACAAGGTTTGATCTTTTTCATTACCGACTCGTAGCGCAGCGAGAAGTAGAGTCGATGACGATCGGCGGTGCAGATCCCTGCAGCTAGGATTTACAACCTCCCAACCACGAGGATGTATACCCTCATCTGCCCCTCGGACAGCCTTCGGGAGGTGGTCGGACAGTCCCCCGGACGGTGTCGCGAACAGCCCTTCGGGAGGACCTTCGAAAGTCGGACAGTCACTCGGACAGCCCTTCGGGAGGACCTTTGAAACTCGGACGGTCACACGGACAGCCCTTCAGGAGGCACTCTCGAACTAAGACCGAAACTATGATCTCTCTACAGAGTTGCACACATACGGTGTCATCTATCCGGCTGGGCTTCACCGTCCAGAACTAGTTCCTGCCAGAACCCAGACAGCCTTTCGGCTCTACGAAACTATTTCGCTGGGAGGGAGAGAGAAGCCAGATCATTGCAATGGCACTTGTATGTGAGAAAGAGTGTCTCTTTAGGCAGCCCCCTCCACCCCTATTTATAGGCCAAGCCCAAGGGTGGCTTCTCCAAGAAGCCAAGGGGATAATACCAAAAGGCCCACAACGTGGCTTCTCCAAGAAGCCAAGCAAAAAACACTTTCACTATTCATGATGACATTTTTCAGCATCCGTTCGAAATGAAAATATTTATGTGAGCTCAGAACATTTCCAGTACCCACTAAAATAATTTTCAACGCGTTCCGAAACAATTTCGGTTTAGTGATTTTCATCTGTGAAAAGCAAACAAGAATGCGTTTTCACTATTCATGAAGACAATTTTTCGCGTCGATTAAATCCGAAAATATTTCTATGGGTCTTAGAATAATTCCAGTACCCACTAAAATGATTTTGGATTAGTTCTGAAACAATTTCAGAATAGTGAATTTCATCTGTGAAAAACAACCAAAGCGGTATCGACAGCTCCGAAACATTTTTGGTTTTTATCCCAAAAAATTCCTAGAAGTTTCCAGAATAATTCTGGCACCCTCCAAGAATTATCAGGCGTGTCCCGAAACCAATTTGACTTAATGGTATATCCCGAAACAACTTTTTGATTTTATGAAACTATTTCGCTATTCTCTCTTCGGAACTCTTCCATTGTCTCCGAAACTTTTTCGGCAAATTTCTCTCAGACTCCCTGTCTAGTATTCAACAGATAGATGACCCTTAAGCGTGTGACCCTATAGGTTCAGTGAAGCATAGACATGACCAGAACACTTTCCGATCAATGATCAACATCGGAGGCGTGGACACCCATATTGACCCCTATACCCACACGAATGAATATTCGAGTGAACCTCCAGTTGCAGTGAGCTATTCCTGTTGCTTCGCGATATGTCACAAACACCCGAGATGAGATTTATTGCATCCCCGTGGACGAACAATTTGTCCACCATGCAAGTTACCTCGTTACCGGTTTTGTTCTCTTTTCTCGTTTCTGTGTTCCGGCATCCCTGTGATCAACTCACACTGTGTCTGGCCAGACGATGATGGATACCGTAACACCGAGAGGGCCCAAGAATATCTCTCCATCGTTGGAGGAGCAAATCCCAATCTTGAGCTATCAAGTTACTTAACACACTTTTCCATGAACCCGTAAGCCGCCGTAATAGCCACCCATTTACGAATGACGTTTAACAAACCCCAAAGTTCATGAAGCAAGTATGAAGAAACTCGATAATCTCATGGTCTATGGAATTATGCAAACATTAACCATCTCTATGTTATCAACCATAAACTTGTGACGAATGAATCTCATAGCATAACATCAAGCTGGGTCGATTTAACACAAATGTTCTCTTAACATTGTGCCCTCAAAGTTGCTGGCATAGACATGCCCATGATCAGGAAACAGAACCATCATGCAACACTTGAGCTAGTCTTAGAGGCTAGACTAGGAATACTTCTTACCGTTTATTATTCCACACGTGCATATGAGTCTTCGTCCGAGCCTCGTGTTATTACAGACTCGAGAACCATAGTAGTTATAGCATGGAACATAAACATAAGTATGAACATGGAGATAAATAATATCATTTATTATGGCCTCTAGGGCATATCTCCTACAAAACCTTCACTCCTTTCTTGCAGCATCGCCTCCTCGCCGGTGACCCTCCTTCATGTTGCTCGGCCTCGTCTATCCAGGCAGGTAATCCACACCCGACCCCCATCCTCCTCCTCCTTCCACATCCCACATGCCCCGACCACTGGTGCGACACCTTCCACCCAAATCACCGACCCCTCCACCAAATAAGCACCGCCCTAAGCCATGGTGCACGCAGTATAGCCAGGATCTCAAGGAGCATTTGGCAGCGGAGAAGCAAATCACAGCCGCACGCGCGGATGAGCTCGCGGTGGCTGCCATTCGTGCCGACCCCCAGATGTTGGAGGAGCACCTCGCCGTTGAGGCCACCGTCGATGCCTCACGCGCCAACGCCGCGATGCGGTTGGCTACTTTAAACGACAGTTCGTGGCGTTTTCTCGAGGCCACCGTCGGCGCCTTCGATGAAGACTACGAGGTGTTTTCTCAGCGTGCACGTGCTTACCTCATCTTGAGAGCCAGCAGGTTGGTGCCTGGAGCGGCTCAGGCAACTCACCACTATGACGAGGGCACCCACGATGCGGAGGCCTCGCCCTCTTCCATGTCCAAGGAGCCAATCGTCGTTGATATCTCCGACAATGTGGAGTAGCTTGTCCTATTAGCTCACTATATGGACCCATGTTCAGTTTGCTAGCTACTGCCTTTCCTTCACAAATTCTAGTGAATTGTGCTATCTACTTTTACCATACAATCTTCTGCTCTAGAGTATATGTTCTATATGTCGTGCAATGTGGTGTTAACTGTTTGGTTCAATTATGCAAATGTGATGTTCAATTCTTCAGGGTGTGTCGTGGAATTGTCACGGCAGATGTCCTAGTGTGAGGACTTAGTCGTGAGGCCAACGCATCTATGTAGTAGCTTGAGAGGGGTTGATCGGATCGAGAGACGCAACGCAAGACAAGGTTTTAGACAGCTTCAGGCCCCGGGAAACATCATCCCGTAACAACCCTCCATGCTATTTGTGGCTAGGTCTCATTATCATCATGAGGGAGTCGTCGTAAACCGGCTCTCCTAGTTATCTCTAGCCTTAAGATTCTTCCTCTCCCCTCTTGGGGTGCCCTTCCCCTCCTTATATAAGTTGAAGGGGCGGGTTACATGTAGAGTCCATCTCGGACTAAGACTTAAACTATTCTGACTTCTCTTCATGGGCTTCTTAACATCGACTCAGGCTTATTAACCCCAGGCGACTCTATCTGCTAGGTTATGACTGTCTTCCGGTTTACCATCTGACTTACCATCTGACTTAACCTCTGCCGGGTTATGATCTTGACTTAACATCTGTCGGGTTATGATCTGACTTAACATCTGCCGGGTTATGATCTGACATAACATCTGTTGGGTTATGATCTGACATAACATCTGTCGGGTTATGATCTGCCATAACATCTGACGGGTTATGATCTGACTTAACTGTCCCAGCCGGGTCATAACTCCGACCGGGTCATACTGCGGGGTATATCCCCGACATTAGCCCCCAGTTTAATTTGGATTTATCCATATTACAATGATCCTATAAAACAAACACAAGAATAATTTTGATAGATTATGCTCCTGGTTAAGAACTCTTGTAAGCCGACACCTGATCATCCTTAACTCCTTGTTATTTCCTTCTTCTAGAAAATCCGGGTCAATAAGCCAACTTAATAATCAATTTGCTGACGTTGGTTTCTCACAAAGAAAAATTGTGCAGAATAATTCATTTGATTCAGCTTCCAATGCTTAACAAAAAATATTAGTCTTGAAATACTCATATGATTTTCAGCCGGTTTAAAGATGTAAAACTTGCCGGTTTATCATTGCCAAAATTGTCGGTTTATAAATATTGATGGCACCGGGTCATAATTGTTTGTTAACATCAGCTTTGAAAGCGTACCTCCCTTATATGTATATCACTTGTAGCCCCCAAGTCTTAAGGGGACGTAGTAACAGCTTAAGACTTGCTTCAATATGAATGTCACAAGCTTGAAGAAATCCAGATTGTTCATCTCAATCATTAGTCATAAACTGAGTATTCCACATATGTAGCCCCCAAGTGCCGGGTTGTCATGCTTGCAGCAATCTGGGACATGTAATTGTCTTATGCTCATAAAAACTTCAACCAGTGTAGCCCCCAAGGGCCGGCTCAGCAAGATAATACTGAGTTGGGACTTTATATATATACTTCATTGAAAATAACATCATATGATGTAAACCCACCATGGGGCTTGAACCCACGTCCACAAGGTTAAGAGTCTTGTCCTCTACCAACTGAGCAATAAACCCTTCAATATAATGGATTAAGGCTTGTGTACCTTGAATTTTTGACAGGAGCAATTGGTAGCCCCCAAGGGCCGGCTCATTATGATGTGATGAGTCGGGTCTTCAACGAGGCAAGTCAAAAATGGCTTTGCATTAGCCCCCAAGTGCCATGGTGCATGCTGGCAGTGACATGGGACTTGCATATTTGATGTAATCTCAACTTGAATAATGTAGCCCCCAAGTGCCGGGTCGCAAGCCTGCAGCGACTTGGGACTATTCCTTTGTAGAATAAATCATATCCATTGATAAATAATAACCATTGTGCTGAAGCGACTTTGTAAACCTTAATCATAATACTGGTTATTGATAACCATAATAAAAATCCAGCCATGTTGGCTATTAAAGATTTGAATAATATAACCCGGTTTGGAAACCGATTCCTGTGATATTTGATCACACTGTTGGTTTACCAAGCCTAGTGTAATAAGGGTGATAACCCAAAATTTGAGCACTCGTAATTGTCATATATTGTCGGCTTATGAACAAAGCCAGGCCAGGTTAATAAACACCGGATGTTATCTTATCTCATACTGGCGACTTATAGTCGAAAGCCAGGCCGGGTTTAATAAACACCGGTGAATTGTAACCATAAAGCATTATAAGCCTTATTGAATAAACCTCAAAAAATATGTTGAACAAAAAAAAATGAAATACGAGGCTTTTCATGGGCTGCCAGGCCGAAAATCGAGTGCTTTCACGGGCTGCACAGGCCATTGAGTTAAACCGTTTTACAAACCTTATAAGATGGACCTCACATAACCAATCGTCGTTTTAACTTTGACAAGTTCAGGGTCTGCATAAGATTGACTTGTCAAACGTTCGGTGGGTCATTCCAGGATTACCTGGGCGGAGTGGCTTACTTAAACAGGCAGGATAACCCGGGGTTTTAGGTGAATACACCTGGCTTCCAAGCCTGGCTTTTAAGCCTATCACAAGGGTTATAGCAACTCTTGTTCTTTAGAACAAAAGATCCCCCAAGCAATATTTCTGAGCCATGCTCAATGGGCACCTATGTTTGAGTTGTGCTTTTGCAACAGACTCTCTTTGGTCCCTGTAATTTTTCTGAGAACTCGAACTTGCGAGAGATTAATTCTTTTTGAACCGGAAATTCTTAAACCGGATATTGAGAGCTTCAAAGCTTGGTGAGGGACAGATTTCCCTTAAACCGGATTTTAAACCAGCACCCTTTATTTTGAGCCGGAAATTTTCTGACGGCCCTTAAAATTTTCATCAATATAGTAGTAGCCTCCGGGACCGGGTTATCTTCCCCTTGAACGTCCTGGGGTTCTTGAATTTGCTGAAACTGTTTAAGACTTTGCTGAGTCATATCATTGTAGCCCCCGAGTCTTTAAGATGACTCAAGGAGTTGGCTTGAGACTCTCCATATTTGACCGTGATATAAACCGGTATAAGTCTTTCAACAACTCAGTGACATAATAGTCCCTTTCGCAGTAGATAACTTGCCCTGCATTAGAGAACTTGCAAGCCAGAGTAATTGCTCTTTTAAAGAAATCAATATATAATATAAAAATATACTGGATGGATTTCACCTGATATGTTATGCCAGAAATTATCCACCAAGGAATTGATGATCACGACGGTGAAGCTGAAATCAATCACGGGCGGGTCGACCGTGGGAGCAGACAAATGAGTCGGCCGCGACATTATAAACCGGTGCGGACGGGCGAGTCACTCGCAGGCACAGTCCTAGCGAGTTGATGTAGATCAAGCTGCACGGGCGACGGTTTGCACACACTTGTTCAATGGCAAGCCGGTGCAGTCTCCAGTGCATGATGATGCTAACGCATACTCCATAAGCACAGCATGGCACCACCTTTATAATGAATCATTGTCCTGCACATAAAAATATACAGACCAAGGTAACTGTTCTTCGAAGAATTAAATATGCACCAAAAAACAGATAAGGCAAATATCACCTGGTATTTTCATCGGATGACACTCAGCCACAGGGTTGATGATGACTTCTGAACCCTCACTCTCATAGGAGTTAGTACTAATAGCACTATACAACATGTCGGTAGCGTTCGTAGTCTTCCTTTTTTTTTCAAACCGGCCAGGAAGCTTCTTTATCTGTTCCACATTCCCCACTTCCCCTTTTCTTCATGCAGCGTCAGGCGCGCGAGAGCAGAGGGCAAGACAGCTCAGCAGCCAAGGCGGAGGGGAGGCAAAGCGGGCTGGTGGGATGAGCCGGAAGAGGCCAGAGCGGGGCGGTGACTTAACAAGAGCGTTGGCGGTCGGCCTCTGCGGCTTCCAGCAAAGGACGGCCCGGCGATGCAAGAGGTCGGCGCTGACGGAGCCGCGTGAGCACAGGGGCCGGGACGGAGTGATTGGAGCAGAGGCAAGGGCGACTCCGCGCGATATGGAGGTGGCGATGACTTGGCAGGTGGCAACGGTGACTCTCCGGCGGCGGCTCAATATGGGACAGTGACTCAAAGCTGGTTATAACCTGGCGATGGCGACTCGTGATAGGAACAGAGAGATGGCGAGCCGACGGGGTCGCGCCGGTGTCGATCGGAGTGGCGATTTGAAGGCGACACCGCAGCGACAGCTCGAAATCGCAGCAGCTCAGCAGCTAGGGAAGTAGGCGGCTCAGCACTGAAGCAAGGGCGACTCGAGGTGAGGACGCGGACACAGCGACACGGGAGACGGTTTTGGAGGCGCCAATGGCAGGGCCACGAAGACGGCAGTTCAACGATAGTTGACTTGCGAGCGAGGCCATGGCGGCTTTGGAGGCCGGCGGGTTGTAGCGATGATGGCGACTCAGGGCCATGGTGGTGACTCCATCCGATACCGAGCGGAGACGGCGGTTTAGGCAGCGATTCAAGGCCGGCGGGTCGCGCGGGATACAGCAGCACGTGAAGCGGCTCAGCGACGCCGAGCTAAAGGATGGGCAGCGCACAAGGCGGCCCGGCAACTCAGGAGGCCGAAGCGGGGTGCAGCGAGGCATGGCGGTCCAAGGTGGAGGCGGGTCAGCTTCGACGGATGCAAGGTGGTATCTGGCCGGTTTAGAGGCGTGCTGTTGAGCAAGACTGCGGAAGCGGGTCGCTTGACGCGCAGGAGGCAACTCGGAGCGCGGTTCCGAGTGAAGGGGCCGGACGCGAGACATAGCATGGTTGGGCATCTCATGGCACGACCTCGGCCCTCGGGCATGACGCTGGCGGTATTGGGCGCCGGCAACTGGAAGTGGCCATGAGGCAAGGTCGTCAGGGAGAGCCGGTGAGGCATGAGCGGCTCATCATAGAGGCGTGGGTGAAGGCTCACGATGTCAGTTTAGAAGCGCGACGGCTCGCCAAGTTCGACGAGGCATGGGCGGCTCGACGCGAAGGCAAGGCTAGCTAAGATGGCAGCGACGACCGAGGCGCCTCGGCGGAGGGTGCAGTTTTATACCACGGCTGAGAAAGCGAGGCGGCTCAGTGCTACAAAAGCACGCGGCGGGTGTGGAGGCGGCTGGTCGTCAGAGTGCGGTAGCTTGCCTCTGCTGTATTTTGAGGCGATGCACAAAGGCGACTCAGACGGGAGGCAGCGGCACGACGCAACCGGAGATGCAGCAGGGGTGGCTTGGAGGCGGCCACTTGGAACAGGTGGCTCGTCGCAGCGGCGAGGCAGCAGAGATGAAAACCGGTGACCCGTCGGACCGCTTGCGGAGGTGGCGAAGCGGGCGGCCGACCAAGAGGAGAAGCGGCTTTAATAGGGACCGCGGGCGTAGTGACCCCGAGGACCGCAAACCGGCAGGTCGGAGGTGCGGCTGGTCATCTCAATCGCGGTGACAGTAGGTAGAAGCAATAGCAAGCCGGACCCCAGCCCAGGCGGGTCAACGGCGTATTAAGAGTCTATGTAGATATCCAATTTCAGATCGTAGACTTGTAGCTGCACTTGTAGCGTATAGCAGCAACTTGTGGTAAAAAACAAAACTTGGACCATCCATCGTGGCAGCGGCATAGACTCGACGGTTTAATCTCTTTTGATCTCTTCAGAACCTATGGTCAGCAGATTAGATGGACCTTGTAATATCTCGGGAGCAGTAGCTATTCCGGTTCATTGAAAATCAGGTGGCTTCTTGGGACTTAAGCCAGCGGCAGGGGAACTCAGTGAATCCGACCGTGCAGCAGATCAACTCCCTGTCAACCTCGGACTCAACGTAAAATCAGTTTTCGGCGGATCGCCTCATCACATCTAGTGGCGCAGACGATGGAACCCTAACCTCTTGATTTTAAACCCCTCGTGCTGTAAACTTCAAAGTTAATCATGATTTTGACCATCAAACCATCTTTTCCTCATCTGACCAATCATGAGCTTCTCGATCCCGGGAAAGTGATCCCTCCAAAAAACACCACCACGGTGGGCGCCAACTATCGTGGAATTGTCATGGCATATGTCCTAGTGTGAGGACTTAGTCGTGAGGCCAACTCATCTATGTAGTAGCTTGAGAGGGGTTGATAGGAATTGAGAGACGCAACACAAGACAAGGGTTTAGACAGCTTCAGGCCCCGGGAAACATCATCCGGTAACAACCCTACATGATGTTTGTGGCTAGGTCTCATTATCATCACGAGGGGGTCGCCGTAAACCGGCTCTCCTAGTTATCTCTAGCCTTAAGATTCTTCATCTCCCCTCTTGGGGTGCCCAGCCCCTCCTTATATAAGTTGAAGGGGCGGGTTACATGTAGAGTCCATCTCGGACTAGGACTTAAACTATTCTGACTTCTCTTCATGGGCTTCTTAACCTCTTGGGCTTCTTAATGTCTCGGGCTTATTAACCCCAGGTGACTCTGTCTGCTAGGTTATGACTGTCTGCCGGTTTACCGTCTGACTTACCATCTGACTTAACCTCTGCCGGGTTATGATCTTGACTTAACATCTGCCGGGTTATGATCTGACTTAACATCTGCTGGGTTATGATCTGACATAACATCTGTCGGGTTATGATCTGACATAACATCTGCCAGATTATGATCTGCCATAACATCTGTCGGGTTATGATCTGACTTAACTGTCCCAGCCGGGTCATAACTCCGACCGGGTCATGCTGCGGGGTATATCCCCGACAGGGTGCAATTTTCCAAGTTGTCAAGCATGCTTGGTTTGGTTAACTGTCCGATCTTCTATTAGGAGTATGTTATATTATGCAATGTGGTGCTCAGTTAACAATTTGTTCATTTGTTGTGGTGTTTAGTTAACTGTTTGGTTCAATTCTACAATGCGATGTTCAATTGTTGTGGGTGCATTCTGTTACTATATGCCATGTGAGAAATAAATCGAATTTGGTTGTACTAAATACATGAGAAACAAATACAATTGCTATATTTCCAAGTTGTTAAGCATGCTTGGTTTGGTTAACTGTCTGATCTTCTATTAGGAGTATGTTATATTGTGCAATGTGGTGCTGAGTTAATGTTTGGTTCATTTGTTGTGGTGTTTAGTTAACTGCTTGGTTCAATTCTGCAATGCGATGTTCAATTGTTGTTGGTGCATCCTGTTACTGTATACCATGTGAGAAATAAATCGGATTTGGTTGTACTAAATACATGAGAAACAAATACAATTGCTATATTTCCAAGTTGTTAAGCCTGCTTGGTTT